>NW_026596147.1:2899858-3095499 GCF_907164565.1 Psammomys obesus
TGTGTGTGTGTGTGTGTGTGTGTGTGTGTGTGTGTGTGTGTGTGTGTGTACTTTGTGGCCTCTTGCCCAGTTTCTGTGATATCTGAATTTGGTACAAGTTCAGTATAAATAACATCTAACAATGTTATAAAACTTGGCTTTTATGTGCCCATCAGGTAATAGAAGATAGATGTATTGTGGAAGAGATTTTCATTTTGAGAACTAAGTTTGACAGATCATTCATTTCATGCTTTTCACAAAGAGAGTATACCCAAGAAAGTGTTATGTTCCAAAGTCATCAAAAAGTGGGAATATGTTCGATGTTTTTAGCTGAAAATAATAACAGCAATCATACTACTAACGGGGTAATGTGTTAAAATATTAATGATATCCAAGCTCATTGGCTAGATAAGATTTTCAGTAGTTTAAACTATATATTATTCATATGAATTTACATAAAAATACAGATATATTGGCTAAATGTACTTTAAAATCACAGTCCTTTGTAAATAACGCAGCCACCTATATGTCTAAAAGATTACTTGTATCAGTCTTGATCTGAGAATTGAGCTTCTCTTCTTTATAAAACATATCTTTTAATTTCCATGGAAGAAATAAAGCCTTTCGATTCTTAAATATTGCCAGAAATGGTGGTAGATGTACTTCAGAAGAGAAATCTTGTCAATATAAGATATTTGATTAATCATAATTAGAAATTATACTGACTAAAATCCTCTTTTAAGAAAAGTAATTCAAAGTTTTCTTTGAACTAATGTTTGCTGTGCTACAAAATGATAAAGGAACCAAAAATACCTTAAAGAAATATTTCATAATGAAAGTGGAATTTTCTTTTGTTTAATTTTATCAAAGAGAATTTTTTCCTAAAGTCATCCTGACCTGGTAAAGAATGTATTTAAATTCTGGTAAATTTTTCTAGTACCAGGAGAAAGACAAGCGTTTCAAGTTTTAAATGATTCAAATTTGTCAAATAATGTTGAGGCATGATTTTAATGTATTAGATATAAACTTGTGGCTATCCATTGCTCTTATTCATAGAATACTGTTTTCTGGAATTTTGTCATCCATATTGATTATAATTATTGTGATATTTCTTCCTGGTGCTTGGCTTGCACTTTCAGTTAATTATTTTATAATGTATTATTTCTTGCAATACTGTTATTGAAATTTTTTAATTTTATTTTTTTCTTATCAGTTACATTTTATTAACTCTGTATCCCTCTCCCTCATTCCCTCCCAATCTCATCCTCCCTGCCTCATCTCCACCATGCCCCTTTCCAAGTCCACTGATAGGGGGGGACCTCCTCCCCATTCATCTGATCATGTTTTATCAGATATCTTCAGGACTGGCTGCAAAGTCCTCCTCTGTGGCCTAACAGGACTGCTCCTCCCTTGGGGTTGGGGAGGTCAAAGAGCCAGCCATTGAGTTCCTGTTAGAGATAGTCTTTGTTCCCCTTACTATGGGAAATCAATTGGTTACTGAGCTACCATGGGCTACATCCATGCAGAGGTTCTAGGTTATATCTATACATGGTCCTTGGTTGAATATCAGTCTCAGAAAAGACCCTGTGCCCAGATATATTTGGTCCTTGTGGAGCTCCTATCCTTTCCCCATCATACTAACTCCCCTTCTTTCATATGATTCCCTGTACTCTGTCGAAGGTTTGGTTATGAGTCTTTATATTTGCTTTGAAAACACTGCTAGTTAGAGTCTTTCAGATGCCTTCAGTAGATTCCTGTCATATGTTCAATGCATATCCCATCTGTCTTTCTAAACGAGGATTGCAAAGTGTTTGTATATATTCACTCACCAAACCCTCCTCTTAGGTCCTCTTAACATCCTTTCTGCCCTCCCATAAAACCTTGAGATTTCTTCTGCTCCACCCTTTTCAATACACATTGAGTCCAGTTTGCTTTGCACGGCTAGCGTTGGGTGTGGGGCCTTTCTAGTGTGTAGTTAGCCTTTCAAGTGTCACATCTCTGCAGGAAACTGATCCTTCCCGTATTTTCTATCAATTGCCAATAGTTCCTTAGCGAGTTGTTGGATCTTTTCTTCACTTTCCTGCCTCCATGCTTGAATTTTGTCTGGCTGGAGCTCGAGGTGGTCTTGTCTATCCTGTTCCTGTTCTCGTGTGTTCATAAGTTTATCTGCCCTATTGTGCATTGAACAGTGCTTTGAAGTTTTCAGCCACCTATAGCTCTTATAATGTTCTTTCTACTCTTCTATAAAGATCCACAAGCCTTGGTGTATGTGAAGTACCTGATATGAATATTCCGTAGAAGGCTAGACATTACACAGTTCTAAATTCTCTGCATGTTGGGGTATTTTGTATTATTGACTGTCTACTGAATGAGATGTTTCTCTCATGAAGGCTGAGAGATGCTGTGATCTATGGGTATAACAGTAAGTCATTCGGAGTTTTAATTTTACATCCTTTTAATAGAAGAGTAATATTGCTTCACACATAGGGACTTATACAACCACAGGTTCTTGACACCATGAACTCCATCTCTTGCAGTGGGCCCTCAATCCAATCAGAAGATTAAATTCGTTATTATTCATTTATTTTTGTGGTTCTGGACATTGAATTTAGGGGTTCATAAATATTAGAGGTGGTCTACTGATAAACTGTATTCTGGGAAAAGTAAAATTATGAGTATATTAAAATGATCAATGGTTGCTATGGTCAGAGTGGAGGACAAGATGAATGGACAGAACCAAGAAGACTTTTAGGATCAGAGGATTTGTGCATTATACAGAGATGACATTTCTAATATTAACCAAATTATTCCTTTTAATGCTTGTAATTATATTTTATCTTACAAACTGCTTGGAATATCGTTTGGTTATCAGTATCAATGTAACTGTTGAGATCCGAGAATCTGCATCTGGACCAGCTGTAGTTTGATTTCAACTGTTGCTTGGTGGCTGACTCAGTAGCTCAATAGCAAATACTCTGAATCTGTTCTCAACAGCAGGCAGAAAACAAGAACCCAGGCAGCTCATGTAGGTCTCTCTTCTCTTTCTGTACATAACTCCTGACTGTATCAGTTTATGTATTCTAGCCACTAACATTTGTAATTATGGCTTGCTCTTTATTTATTTCAAAGCTTTAAGTCTTACTAAAAACTCATGTAATTTTGGTAATATATTCTTTACATAAAGCACCAGTTTTACTCGCCCTTTGTTTAGTTGTTTTGATCATGATGGCTAACAATACATCAACTTTTAACTCTATCCTTCCTTCCACCAAACAGATAAAACTCATTCTAGGTTTCTTTTATGTGTTCTTAGTTTAGTTCAATTCAGCTTCAACAGTGCTAAAGGTTGAATATAGGGTCTCATAGAATCTGGGAAAACATTCTATCACTAAAGCATGTCCACCACACTCTTTTTAGTTTTCATTTCTGAGCTGTGGTCTTATTAACTTGCCATGTAAGCCTTAAACTCACTCAGTAGCCCAGAAGAACACAAACCTTAATCTTCCTGCCTCAGCTTCCTGAATTCCTGAGATTACAGGCTTGTTCCAACAGTTCTGTCTATCCTACAAGATTTTTTAATTTTTTAATTCTTTATTAATTACACTTTATTCACTTTGTATCGCCTCTGTGGTTCCCTCCCTCCTCCTGTCCCAATCCCTCCCTTCCTCCACCCTCTGCATGCATGCCTTTCCCCAAGTCCACTGATAGGGGAGATCTTCTTTTCCTGCCTTCTGATCTTAGTCAATTAGGTCTCATCAGGAGTGACTGCATTGTCTTCTTCTGTGGCCTGGTAATGCTGCTTCCCCCTCAGGGGGAGGTAATTAGAGAGCAGGCCAATCAGTTCATGTCAGAGACAGTCCCTGTTCCTATTACAATGGAACCCACTTGGATACTGAACTGCCATGGGCTACATCTGTGCAGGGGTCTTAGGTTATCTCCATGCATAGTCCTTGGATTGAGTATCAGTCTCAGGAAAGACCCCTGTGCTCAGATTTTTTGGTTCTGTTGCTCTCCTTGTGGAGTTCCTGTCCTCTGCAGATCTTACTGTTTCCCACTTCTTTCCTAAAATTCCCTGCACTCTGGCCAAAAATTGCCCATAAGTCTCGGCATCTGCATTGATAGTCTGCAGGGCAGAGACTTTCAGAGGTCCTCTGTGTCAGGCTCCTGACTTGTTACCTCTTTTCTCCTTCTTAGATCCCGGTTCCACCTACAAGCTTTTAAGGAGAATCATTTAATTTTTCATGCCATAATGTTAGCACTCTCACTATATTGAATATGTACTTAGGCATGGAGGAGATGCACCTATCACTAAGTGTCAAGGTGAAATTCAATGCAGGGCTCAACCAGAGGATTTACAGTAAAGACCCTACCTATAACTGAGCCTTCAGTTAAGATCTCCCCTTAAATGTTTAGATGTAAGCACGTGATTCTCAATTTGAATCTATAATTATAGAGCCTGTTTTATTGTGCTTTCTCCTGCCTGGTGTTATTACCACAAAGCTTCTGTTATAAGGCTGTCCTGGGTACAAAATCTTTCTCAAAGGCTGTCTATAAAATTGATCAAGAGTTGCTATTTTTTCTCTCAAAGTACATGAGGGTTCTTGGAAAAAGAACCATGTTTACCACACAGTCTCCACAACACAGTGGACATTGTCTCCTCCTTCCAACTTTGCCTGTGAGCCTAACCTCACCTGCTTATTGTTGCCCATAGCATCCCATGCTCCTTGAGAGGGACTGGTCTTCCAGTCACAGTTCAAGAAGAAAGCTATCATTAACTAACTTAGTTGCCCCTTTATTATTATTTTTCGAAGCAGGAGTCCTATTAAGTTAGACTATTTTCAAAGTCCTTTAAGGAAGTATGTGGATTCCTATATAAACGCTTTCCATTTCATTTAAAGGCAATAAAAAATTCAGTAATTCTTCTCACTGTGGAAATATTTCATGATAGATCCATTTCTAGTTACAAAATCTCCTAGAGAGACATTTCTAATTTTAAAGTGCACTAAAGCTTTTACTATCAGAAACGAGGCATATGGTCTGGAGCCCTGAAAATCAAAATTGAAAAACTAATAGTTTTCATTCTTGGGGTGAATATCTTTTTATGTTTTCCATTGTATATGTCAACCAAACTTTTACTTGTAACAATTTCAAAATTCCCATTTCATTTATCACTTTGGAAGTTTATTGACTATTAAAGTAACAGTTGATTTAACAGCTAGTTGTCTAAGACAAGATTTTAAAATATACTGCAAAAATCAAAATAAAAAATTTTAAGAAGTGAATTTTTTATTTATTTTTTAATTCTTTATTAATTACACTTTATTCACTTTGTATCCTCTCTGTGGTTCCCTCCCTCCTCCTGTCCCAATCCCTCCCTTCCTCCATCCTCTGCATGCCTCTCCCCAAGTCCACTGATAGGGGAGGTCTTCTTTTCCTTCCTTCTGATCCTAGTCAATTAGGTCTCATCAGGAGTGACTGCATTGTCTTCTTCTGTGGCCTGGTAATGCTGCTTCCCCCTCAGGGGGAGGTAATTAGAGAGCAGGCCCATCAGTTCATGTCAGAGACAATCCCTGTTTCTATTACAATGGAACCCACTTGGATACTGAACTGCCATGGGCTACAAATGTGCAGGAGTCTTAGGTTATCCCCATGCATAGTCCTTGGATACAGTATCAATCTCAGAAAAGACCCCTGTGCTCAGATTTTTTGGTTCTGTTGCTCTTCTTGTGGAGTTCCTGTCCTCTGCAGATCTTACTGTTTCCCACTTCTTTCATAAGATTCCCTGCACTCTGCCCAAAAGTTGCCCATAAGTCTCAGCGTCTGCACTGATAGTCTGCAGGGCAGAGGCTTTCAGAGGTCCTCTGTGTCAGGCTCCTGACTTGTTCCCTCTTTTCTCCTTCTTCTGATGTCCATCCTCTTTGCCTTTCTGGATAGCCCCTCAGTGGAGAAATGGATGCACAAATTGTGGTACATCTACACAGTGGAATATTACTCAGCAATAAAAAAGCAAACCATGAAATTTGCATGTAAATGGTGGGATCTGGAAAAGATCATCCTGAGTGAGCTATCCCAGAAGCAGAAAGACGCACACGATATATATTCACTCATATAGACATATAATATAGGATAAGCCTACTAAAATCTATGCACCCAAAGAAACTAATCAAGAGGGAGGACTCTTGCTAAAATGCTCAATTCCTAAAAAGTGAATTTTAATGCGAAGTTACATTAACAGTATTTCACTCTGATATCTGGAATGCGTCCACTGACTTTTTTTTTTTTTTCAGAACAGATTTATTCATAGGTGGCCCTTGTCAGGAGACAGGAATTATGCTTGTATCTTAAAATTTAATTTTAGGACAAATATACACCTTAGAGAACATTAACAGCATATTTTCTCAAATTGATTTTCAGTATGAATTGTGAATTTTGAAAACATCACGACTATTTTAAAGTCTATAAGAATGAAAAGAAAGATTTTTTTTTCCTCTCTCAAATATGGCTTGTAACCTAAGTCCACCTCATTTGGAAATGGACTCTAGCACTTAAGAAATTTAATTCTTATCTAAATTAACTCCTTGTTGCTATCATTGTGTGGCATGGTGCTTTGTCACCCTTTCAGGCTTTCTGCTCAACTGCAGTCATTATATGCCACACGTTGGACTAAGTTTTATAATACAGATGAATTCAGCATAGTGTTCATCGTCATGACATTGATTTGTTAGCCATAAAGGCAGAAAGTAAACACAAAAGCAAGTATAATAGAGTGCACTGGATGGTATTAACTGTGCTGTGAAAACTAAGGCAGGGAAAGGGATAGAGATACTGAGTTACCTGCAGGCTTGGATGTTTATACTTCCTGTTATACAATGGTCAGGAAAGTCTCTGATGAATCAATATTGAGTGAAGCAAATAGGCAGACGAATCAAGTTGATATCTTGTCAAATGACATCTCCCAAGTTTTCTGGAGTTGGCCCTATAAGGAAGTCAGTGTGTCTAGAATAAGGGACCGAAGTAAACAAAAACAAGATTAAAGCTGGGCGTGTGACACACTGCAGTCGCCAAGGGCCCACTCCTGTAGTAAGGACAAGAGCTTTCTCTGTGAAGTCGTTAGTGAGATTCTGAGTACAGAAATTCCTTAAATCTTTTCTAACACTTAACATAGTCGTCACGATTATTGTGCAGGATGGCAAAGCTGCTATAGTAAGATCAGAACGATTGAATCAATCTGGGATGAAATGATGTCAGAATAAGCCAGGGTCTGGTGATGAAAGTAAGGCGATGGTAAAGATGATCAGGCACTAGGTACATTGATATTTCACAGACATATTTAACTGATGGATCACATGTGGATATAAAAGGAAAACATGGCCCATTTGGTTGAACAACTCTCATTATGAAGTTGCTATGAATTAATGTAGGAACCACTAGAGGGGAACTTTGAGATAAAAAACTAGAGTTTATTTCCAGATGATTGAAATTTAAATTGGCTCTTAGGTTCACATGAAGATTCCACAGGCAGACAAACCTGAAATTGATTCATGTAGTCTGGGTCACCGGTAATTTTTTTTTTTTAAATTATCATTAACATGGAGTTGTCATTTAATGTCTTGCATTAAACAGAGTTCATCCTGGCCATAGAATTTCCACGGCTAGAAATTATGAAGAAGAGAGGTGGATAAATCATGTAACAATATTAACAATGAGCAGACAGTTAGGAGTAGCCAGTGTTTCACAAAAGCCTCAGGAGTATCCTGTGAAGGGCGAAGTGATCAACTGCTGGTGGCTCAGAGGCGGCCTGAGAACTGACAGATTCCCCAAACTAGAACTCAATATTAATGATGAAATGGTTTGATGGAATTATTGAAGAAAATATGATTTGAAGTGAGGTATAAAAGAGATACTAGAGATAAAAATTATAGTTAGAATTTTTATGGTAGAGATAAAAAGATTTTCAGTTACAATTTGAAATAGAGGTCGAGGCTGAGTATGGTGGGTTAAGTCTGTAACCCCAACACTGGAAGGTGGACACATGAAGATCATTCTCAACTACATTTTGAGTTTAATAACAGAGTGGACTGCATGAGAACGTGACTCTAAAAACACAGACAAATTGAAATTGAATGATTAACGAAAAACATTTTAACTGAGATTCAAAAATCTGAAAAAGAAATAGGTTAACATAAAATTTGGGCAAAGTGCTGGAAACTTTATAGAAGAAAAAGGAGATAGAAAGACCTGGAGGGGACAGGAACTTCACAACAAGAGCAGCAGAGTGAAAATACCTGGGCCCAGGGGACCTGCAGAGACCTATACTCCAACCAAGGACCATGCATGGAGAAGATCTAGACCCTTTTTTCAAAGGAAGCCCATTGGCTGCTTAGTTTTCAAGTGACTTTCCTAGTAAAGGATCCAGGGACTGCATTTGACATGAACTCAGTGGCTGGCTCTTTGATCACCTCCCCCTGGAGGGGGGACAGCCTTGCTAGGATATGGAGGAAGATGATGCATGCAGCCAATCCTGTTGAGACCTAGTAAGCTAGGGTCAGATAGAAATGGAGGAAGACCTTCTCTCTCAGGATACTTGGAAAAGGGCATAGGGGGAGAAGAGGGAGCATGGGTGGGACTGGGAGGAGACGAGGGAGGAGCGAGGGGGCTACAGCAGGGATACAAAGTGAATAAATCATAATAAATAAATAGGTAAATAGATAAATAGGTAAATAAAATATTAGGCTATAGTAAGATTAGATTAAAGTACTCTTTGGCAAGAAATATCTGGTAAAGACTAAGCACTAAGACAAGTTTGGTGAGCTTGTATGAGAGAGTTGAAGCCTTCTGTTCACATCTCCACCCTCCCCAAGTCCAGTCAAAAAAATCTATTCTTTTTGTTTCCTGAGAAAATCCATGTGTCCCCTTTTGAGCCCTCTTTGTTACTTAGCTTCTCTGGGTTTGTGGATTGTAGCATGACTGTCCTTTACTTAACAGTTAATGTTTACTTCCAAGTCAGACTGGGACATCAACTCATCCATACAATCTTCAACTTACAATCTGTCCTGCCTCCTAGACGTGCTGAGGCAATGGTCTTGCAGAACTAATGGGAATGGCCTACTCATGACTGGTCCAGCTTGAGACTTACAACACAAGAGGAACACACACCTGATACTGCCTGGATGGCCAGGAATCAGGGGCAGGACAGCCCAAAGTCCCAGGGTGTACCCAATGAAATGATTCCTAATGATATTCTGCTATTCTCATAGATTGGTGCTTAACCTAATTGTCATCAGAGGGGTGACACCTAACACTAGGTGGGGTCAAGGAAAGCCCACAAAGTGAGGGGGGGATTGATGGAGTCAGAGGAGATGAGGACACTACAAGAAGATGGCCCACAGACTCAGCTAGGCAGACGTCGTAGGAGCTCACAGAAATGGAAGTGAGCATGGATGAACATGGGCCCTGTATGGGTCTGAGCTAGGTCTTCTGCATTTACAATAAGGACATGTAGCTTCATGGTATTGCAAGACTCCCAACAGTGATAGTGGTAGGTGTCTCTTACTCCTTTGCCTGAGATCAGAGCACTTTTCCTCCTACTGGGTTACCCGGAGCAGTTATGATATGAGGTTTTGTGCCCAGTGTTACTGTAGTTTGTAAAGCCATGTTCAGGTGATATCCCTAGGCGGCCTTCTTCTTTTTCTTCTTATTCTTCCTTTTCTTCATTTTTATTGAAGGGAAACATAGTTCCACTTGGGAGAAGAGGTGTGGGGAAGAACTGGGAAGAGTGGGGGGAGGGGAAACTGTTGTCAGAATGTGACAAATGAGAGAAGAATTTTTAAAAAAGGAGAGAATTGAAGAAGGATTAATAGTTTTAGATAAAGACAGAGAGACTAAAAACACATATTCAAGTCAAATCCATCATTTCTTTTAAGTTTGTTGCACTTTGAAGTCATTTGAAAGCTTATTTAACATTCAACAGCGACATTTTGGTTCAAATGTAAGAACTGAGTCCAATTAATTGGTTTCCCCCAGCTCAAGCTCCTTGCCTTCAGACACCTTCCCAGTGTGGACAGTGGTATTTAAATTCCAATCTCATGTCTTTGTTCTTCTGAGATTATAAAATAATAAAAAAGCTAAAAAGCGTAATTGATCTCAAAGCTGAATTTCCCATGAAGCTGAGATTTGTCCACACAAATCTCATGCTAAACATGTCAGAATCGTACTCTGGCGTCTCAGTTGTCACCGCCATCTGTCCAGTCTCATTTCCCCATGATCCTATCCCTGTTTACGGACATCTTTTCTCTCTTTCCAAAATATCAAGCTCTCTTGTTTCCAGGGCTTTCACATTTATGTTCCAACTTCTTGGAATGCTCTTCCCACAGATGCCTATTTATGTTCTTGCTCAAATTGTTACATTATGGAAGCAGCTTGCTTCACTTCCCAATGCTACATACTACTTCTCATTCCCTTTATCCTTCATTTCACAGTAGTTTCATAATCATCGTGCTGCCCATGATACATTTAATTTTTGATTTCTTATTGCTTCATTTGGTTTTAGATAAAAGCTCTGCCATGTTAACTATTCTATTTCTGTTTCTAAGTATGTCATGGATACATTCATGAGGTACAGATTGAATTGGTATGTGAATAAATGAATGAATGTTTTAATAAGTCAGCTTGGTTCTACATGGGAGATAAATGATAAGTGTCTAAATCTCCAATTATTTTGATGCAGAAAAAAATTAAAAGAAATTATCTAATGTATACATCAAATTTTAAATGAGGTAGGAAGCAAAAAGGCATGAGTTTCCTTTTCTGAGACTATGCTTTAGGCATTCCATTATGGTAGAAAAACACTGGAATTAAATGTCAATATAACTTCTTCCACAGCTACAGTTATTTTGCATATTAGAATCACGTCTGGAGGGGCCAAGATGGCGGCACCAGGAGAACACCGTGTCTGAGAAGCAGAACAACACACTCTGTGCAGCGACCAGGAGACTGAACTCTGGGCCCTAAAACAACAGCGATGGATCTTGTTTCCCAGGTGAGGGGAGGCTCCCACAGCGTGGGAATCGGTCGGGTCCACTCTCGGCTGCCCAGCCAGAACCCGGAAGAGAACCCGGCAACGCGGGTTTTGGGTCTCCGGGCTGGTGCCTCAAGCCTGCTTGTCATGATCACTTTCCCAGGCTGATTGGTGGGCACAAGGGGGCCTAAGGCTGCGAGTCCCAGTCGCAAAAAAAAAAACCCACGAGGAAGGAAAGTTGCCAGACTGCTCACGGGTCACCTAGTCTTTCCCTGGAAGGTCTCTCCAACCTCGGCGGGTACCTGCCGCCATCACAATTGAGCTCCCGCTGCTCAAGGATTGCAGCTGCGCGCCCAGCTCAAAATCCCTACTCCCTCTTCGGAGGAGGCAGGAGGCATCCTGCAGAATCTGCCACAGACCACATTGTCTGTACCCCAACCCGAGATCGGGGCTGAGAAAACCCAATCCTTTCGGGAACTCCCCCAAACGCCACCATCACCCTGCCACAGCGGAGCAGAAGGATAAAGAGGCGCACAGCGGCTTCACAGTGCCGGAACTCCAGTGCTACCGGCCATTCCTAGCAAACAAACTACAGCTCGGGATCTGGGACTGTGGTCATCCTACACGTCCTGAGATTCTCCTGGGTCCAGCGAAATAAGGTCTAGCAGCAAGTTCTATCACCGGCGCCCCCCCCCCCCCGCCCCCGGCAGAGAAACACCCCGGCTCAGGGCTCAGGATCCCACTGAGAAGCCCCAACCCCTGCTGGCACTCCCCTGAGAGCACCTCCATAAGCTCGCCCTAGCAGAGGAGAAGGTCAGAGGGGAAGGACAGAGAGGCAGCCTGCCAAGGACACAGCACCCTCTCTCCAGCTCACCTAGCAGAGAAACCCAAGCTCTGGATCTGAGGACACTCAACCCTACTCGGTACTTTCTTGGGATCAGCAAACATAGATTCTACTGCTAGGCTGCTTCTGGCAGAGAGATCTGGGCCCGGGATCTGGGATTGAGTACACTCAACCTAACTCTTTCCCGAGCCACCCAGGGACCAGTCAACACAACCCCTCCTGGCAGAGGGAAAGAACAAAAAGGCAGCACACAGGAAAGGTGGACACCGAGTCCTGCGGCCACAGTGTCACAGAGCTGACTGTTACCCTACCCGTGCACTTCTGCAGCAGGACCAAAACTGAGAGTAGTGAGCAAGGGGAACTCCTGTGCATTCCAACTGGTCCTGCAAGAGAGTGAGTGAGCCTTCTAGGGAGAGATTGCCCCAGACCCAGGGCCTCTCAACAGAAGCAACCAGACGAGATCCCTGCCACCCACACTCCTAGTGTGGGCATCAGAGGGATTCTTGGGATAGCGACATTGAAGCCTCTGCCTTGCGGGTCCACCAGGGTAATCCAGGCAAACAATCCCTGGATCTCAGTCAGAACTGCATAATAGTGGCTTGCAGGCCACTGCAATAGTCAGCCAATCCGCGCATGCGCCCGCTAAAAGCACACGCGAATAGCGCCAGCGTCACATTCTTTACTTAGGCAAAACTGAAAACACAGTGCACACCCCCAAAGCAGTGAATCTCTCTCATCTTCCTGAAAAAACAGTCCAGAAAACAGAAAGAGAGGATCATAGCCCAAACTACAATCTCAAGGAACAACCAGTGAGGATTATAAATAACCAGATGGCTAGAGGCAGACATAAGAACACTCCCAACAAAAATCAGGACATAATGATCTCACCAGCAACCCCACAAAAAAAAATGGACACTTCAATTCACTAGATATACAAGAAAACGACTTCAAAACTATGTTTCTCCAGCTATTAGAGGCCCATAGAGATGAAATGAACAAAGCCCACAGAGAAATAACCAAAGAAATCGAGACTAACCAAGAGGAAACAAATCGTGCACTCAGAGAAATGACCATGAAAATTGAGGCAAACAGAGAAGAAATGCACAAAGCTCTCAAAGAAATGTCCACACAAATGAAGGCAAATAAAGAAGAAATAAACAAAGCTCTCATAGAAATACAGGCAATTATACCGAAAAAAGTAGAGGCACAATTAGTGATAGAGAGAGGATACATAGAGAGGAAACGGACAAAAATATAGAAGCTATCATTAAAAAGCAGGAGTCCACATTCAAACAGATGAAGGAAATGGTGCAAGACATGAAAACAGAATTAGAATCAATAAAGAAAACACAAATAGAGAAAAACCAGGAGCTGGAGAACATAGAGAAAAGATCAGGCACCACAAAGGTAAGCATCACCAACAGAATACAAGAGATGGAAGAAAGAATCTCAGGAGCCGATGATACACTTGCGGAAATTGACACGTCTCTCAAAGAAAAAATAAAATCAGAAAAGTTCCAAACACAAAACATCCAAGAAATCAAGGACACCATGAAAAGACAAAACCTAAGAATAATAGGAGTAGAAGAAAAAGAAGATATCAGGCTCAAAGGTTCGGAAAATATCTTCAAGAAAATTATAGAAGAAAACTTTCCCAACTTAAAGAAGGAGATGGCCATAAACATACAAGAGGCCTACAGAACACCAAGTAGACTAGACCAGAAAAGAAATTCTTCACGTCACATCATAGTCAAAACACTGAACCTACAAAACAAAGAAAAAATTCTAAAAGCAGCAAGGGAAAAAGGCCAAGTAACATATGAAGGTAGACCTATCAGAATCACACCAGATTTCTCAACAGAAACTATGAAAGCCAGAAGGGCCTGGATAGAAATCATACAGTCCTTAAGGGACCACAGATTCCAACCCAGACTACTATACCCAGCAAAATTTTCAATCAACATAGACGGAGAATTCAAGATATTCCAAGACAAAACCAAATTTAAACAATATCTACATAGTAACCCAGCTCTACAGAAGTTACTAGAAGGGAAACTCCAAACCAAAGAAAACAACTACATCGAAGGAAACAGAGGAAATAGATAACTACACAACAAAAAAATCAAAAGAAGACAAGCAATGAAACTCAGTGACACCACCAACAACACATCTAAAGTAAGTAACAATTGTTGGTCACTAGTTTCTATCAACATCAACGGACTCAACTCCCCAATTAAAAGACACAGACTAACAGAATGGTTGCGGAAACAGGATCCATCATTCTGTTGCATCCAAGAAACACACCTATGCAACAAAGATAAACACTACCTCAGAGTAAAGGGCTGGAAAACTGTCTTTCAAGCAAATGGTTCCAGAAAACAAGCGGGAGTAGCCATCCTAATATCTAATAAAATAGACTTTCAACCCAAATTAATCAAAAAAGATAAGGACGGCCACTATATTCTCATCAAAGGAAAAACCCACCAAGAGGACATCACAATTTTGAATATCTATGCCCCAAATACAAGAGCACCTACATTCGTAAATGAAACAATATTAAAGCTTAAATCACACATTGATCCTAAAACCCTAATAGTGAGAGTCTTCAACACTCCACTCTCACCAAGGGACAGAACAACTAGAGAGAAAACAAATAGGGAAATAAAAACACTTACAGAGACCCTAAATCAAATGGACCTAATAGACGTCTACAGATCTTTTCATCCAAACTCAAAAGAGTATACCTTCTTTTCAGCACCGCATGGAACCTTCTCCAAAATAGACCATATAGTTGGTCATAAAGAAAGCCTCAACAGATACAAAAAGATTGAAATAATCCCTTGTATTCTATCTGACCACCATGGACTTAAGCTGGACCTCAACAACAACAGAAATAACAAACAGCCTACACGCACATGGAAACTGAACAACATGTTACTCAATGACAGCTGGGTTAAGGAAGAAATAAAGAAAGAAATTAAAGACTTCCTAGAATTCAATGAAAATGAAGGCACAACATACCCAAATTTATGGGACACACTGAAAGCAGTGCTCAGGTGAAAATTTATAGCACTAAGTGCCTGCAAGAAGAAATTCATAACAGCACATACAAACAACTTAATGGCCCAACTGAAAACCCAAGAAAAAAAAGAAGCAGATACACCCAAGAGGAGCAGAAGGCAGGAAATAATCAAACTCAGGGCTGAAATCAATCAATTAGAAACAAATAAAACTATTCAAAGAATCAATGAAACAAAAAGCTGGTTCTTTGAGAAAATCAACAAGATAGACAAACCCTTAGCCAAAAGAACTAAAAAGCAGAGAGAATCTATCCAGATCAACAAAATCAGAGATGATAAGGGTGACATAACTACAGACACAGAGGAAATTCAAACAATCATTAGGTCATAGTACAAAAGCCTATATGCCACAAAATTTGAAAACCTAAATGAAATGGACAATTTTCTTGATAGATTCCGTCGTCCAACATTAAGTCAAGATCAGGTAGAAAGACTGAACAGCCCTATATCCCCCAAGGAAATTGAAGCAGTCATTCACAGTCTCCCCTCCAAAAAAAGCCCTGGGCCAGATGGTTTCAGCACGGAATTCTACCAGACCTTCAATCCAAGAACACATCAAAGATATCATCCACCACGACCAAGTAGGCTTCATCCCAGGCATGCAAGGGTGGTTCAACATATGGAAATCCATCAATGTAATCCACCACATAAACAAACTGAAGGAGAAAAACCACATGATCATCTCCTTAGATGCTGAAAAAGCATTTGACAAAGTCCAACACCCATTCATGTTTAAAGTCTTGGAGAGATCAGGAATACAAGGCATGTACCTAAACATACTAAAGGCAATATACAGCAAGCCGATAGCCAACATCAAACTCAATGGAGAGAAACTTAAATCAATCCCACTAAAATCAGGGACAAGACAAGGCTGCCCACTCTCTCCCTACCTCTTCAACATAGTACTTGAAGTCCTAGCCAGAGCAATAAGACAACTAAAGGAGATCAAGGGGATACAGATCGGAAAGGAAGAGGTCAAAGTGTCACTATTCGCAGATGATATGATAGTATATATGAGCGACCCCAAGAATTCAACCAGAGAACTCCTCCAGTTGATAAACACCTTCAGCAAAGTGGCAGGATACAAAATCAACTCAAAAAAATCAGAAGCCCTCCTGTATACCAAAGACAAAATGGCCGAGAAAGAAATTAGGGAAACAACACCCTTCACAATAGCCACTAACCACATAAAGTACCTTGGGGTGACACTAACCAAGCAAGTAAAAGACCTGTTTGAGAAAAACTTCAAGTCTCTGAAGAAAGAAATTGAAGAGCTCAGAAGATGGAAAGATCTCCGGTGCTCATGGATTGGTAGGATTAACATTGTGAAAATGGCCATCCTGCCAAAAGCAATCTACAAATTCAATGCAATTCCCATCAAAATACCAACTCAATTCTTTACAGACCTTGAAAAAAAGATTCTCAGCTTCATATGGAGAAACAAAAAACCCAGAATCTCCAAAACAATCCTGTACAACAACAGATCATCTGGAGGTATCTCCATCCCTGATCTCAAGCTGTACTACAGAGCAAGAGTAATAAAAACTGCATGGTATTGGCATAAAAACAGAAAGGAGGATCAATGGAACCGCATAGAAGACCCAGAAATAAACCCACACACCTATGAATACTCGATTTTTGACAAAGAAGCCAAAACCATTCAATGGAAAAAAGACAGCATCTTCAACAAATGGTGCTGGTCCAACTGGATGTCTACATGCAGAAAAATGAAAATAGATCTATATTTTTCACCCTGCACAAAACTAAAGTCCAAGTGGATCAAAGACCTCAACATAAAACAAGATACTCTAAATCTGTTAGAAGAAAAAATGTGGAACAGCCTAGAACTCATTGGCACAGGAGACAACTTCCTGAACAGAACATCAACAGCACAGGCTCTAAGAGCAACAATCAATAAATGGGACCTCATGAAACTGAACTGCTTCTGTAAAGCAAAGGACACTGTTATCAAAACAAAATGCCTGCCTACAGATTGGGAAAGAATCTTCATTAACCCTTTATCTGACAGAGGACTAATATCGAGTATATACAAAGAACTAAAGAAGCTGAAAAGCAGCAAACCAAGTAATCCAATTAAAAAATGGGGAACAGAGCTAAACAGAGAATTCTAGACAGAGGAATATCGAATGGCAGAGAAACACTTAAAGAAATGCTCATCCTCATTAGCCATCAGGGAAATGCAAATCAAAACGACCCTGAGATATCACCTTACACCCATCAGAATGGCCAAAATGAAAAACTCAAAGGACAACACATGCTGGAGAGGTTGTGGAGAAAGGGGAACCCTCCTCCACTGCTGGTGGGAATGTAAACTGGTTCAACCACTCTGGAAAGCAATCTGGCGCTTTCTAAGACAATTAGGAATAGTGCTTCCTCAAGACCCAGCTATACCACTGCTAGGTATATACCCAAACTTTGCTCAAGTACACAAAAGAGATATTTGCTCAACCATGTTTATAGCAGCTTTATTTGTAATAGCCAGAACCTGGAAACAACCCAGATGTCCATCAATGGAGGAATGGGTACAGAAATTGTGGTATTTTCACACAATTGAATACTACTCAGCAATCAAAAAGGAGGAAATCATGAAATTTGCAGGCAAATGGTGGGACCTAGAAAAGATCATCCTGAGTGAAATATCCCAGAAGGAGAAAGACAAACACGGTATATACTCACTTATATAGACCCATAAGATATGATAAACATAATGAAATCTATACACCTAAAAAAGATAATCAAGAGAGCGGACATGGGGCAAGATTATCAATCCTCGTTTTGAAAGACAGATGGGATGCACATTAAACATTGACAGGAGTCTACTGAGCGCATTTGAAGGAGTCTAACTAGCAATGTTTTCAAAGCAAAGACTCATGACCAAACCTTTGGCAGAGTACAGGGAATCAGAAGAAAGAAGGGGAGTTAGTCTGATGAGGAAAGGATAGGAGCTCCACAAGGACCAAAGATATCTGGGCACAGGGTCTTTTCTGAGACTGACATGCAACCAAGGACCATGTATGAATGTAACCTAGAACCTCTGCTCAGATGTAGCCTGTGGTAGCTCAGTAACCAATTGGTTTCCCATAGTGAGGGGAACAAGGACTATTTCTAACAGGAACTCAATGACTGGCTCTTTGGCCTCCCCACCCCCCAAGGGAGGAGCAGTCCTGTTAGGCCACAGAGGAGAGCTTTGCAGCCAGTCCTGAAGATACCTGATAAAACAGGATCAGATGAATGGGGAGGAGGTCCCCCCTATCAGTGGACTTGGCAAGGGGCATGGTGGAGATGAGGGAGGGAGGGAGGGACTGGGAGGGAATGAGGGATCGGGACACGGTTGGGATACAGAGTTAATAAAATGTAACTGATAAGAAAAAAAATAAAATTAAAAAAAAATGAAAAAAAAAAGAATCACGTCTGCTTTTTCTACTCTGTAAAATAATTGTAGTAAGACCCCATCTAATCTTGCAAATTCATATTTTGTTATTTTATCTTTCATGTGCTTCTCTGTATCTTATTATCTATGTAAGTTTATTTCAATCATCTTCTAAACTCAAAGCTACAAAACTATAAATTATGACAAAGAGTTACAATGTCTTTAATTTCATTCTCTAAATAAGCTATCATGTTTCTTTCAAGAACTCAAAAGACACCTCAAAACACTGCATCTCTTTTTCCTTCCCTTTTCATATTGATGCTGCCCTTGTTCCCATTCACATTCCAACAAATATCAAGTGTCATCCCACAGCATTCTCAAGGAAGAGAATAGAGCACCAGTAACTTTGGGTAAATAATTTAATATACACATATATAATACATCTAAATACATGTGTGTGTATTTGAGATTATAATTATATCATTCCTCTTTCCCTTTTCTCCATTCAAACCATCTCATGAACTCCCCCTTCACAGTCTTTCAATACCATGGCTGCTTTACTTTAATTGTTGAAGTAAAAACTGCTCGATTGTCACAGTGCTAATTGTTTGTATACATTTTCAGGAATGACCATTTGTACTAAATAACCGATTGTGCTTTTATGTAACTAGAGAAGCCTATTTCTCCAGCTCTCAGCATTCCTTAGTTGCCTGTAGTTCTTCGTATAGATCTTATTTTAGGAAATATTCAGCTCTACTTTCCTATCATCATGAAATTATCTGTGGCTCATGCAGCATCCTCAACACTTTTGTGATTTCCTTCTTTGGAGCTCGCCTTAGTGCTTGCTACACTGGCTGGATATAGTTGCCCAGTCTTTGTCCTTAAAAATTGTTCTGAGTATTTTCTCCCACAAGAGATTGTGGTCCTGGCTCCAGTCATATGTGGCTGCATATTTCTGTGTTTAGTTCATGTGTCCGCACATCATCTCATCACACTATGTCCCTTGAAAAAGAGTATGGACTGTGGTATACTCAGTTGATTTCTATGAGGCTGCACGGACACTGTCTTGTCTTTATCCTTAATTTTCTGAGTCTTATGTCATGTTGGCTATCAAGCCTTTCTGAACATTTCCTCTTTGAGGATCTTCCATTCCCTTAAGCTCTGTTGGATTTTTGAACCTTATATTGGTATATTTGTTACTTTCACTTACCAGGACTTTAGGTTGAAAGGGTGGGGAGATAAAAGCTTTCACCTGATTTGTTTACTTCAGATTTTCCTCTTCTGGGGGATATTTTACACTCAAACTACAGAATGTCTACCCTGACCCAGAAGGTTCATATTTATTCCATAACGCAAAATAGATTCAGTTCATCAGAGTTTTCAGACTCTTGACTCTTTCAGTATTTCTCATAAGTCCTGTTTCTGAAGCCTCCTCTGAAAGACTAGGAAACTTCCTGTGGGCATCCATAAAAAAAAAAAAAAGAAAGAAAGAAAAATGTCCAATACTTGTAAAGCATGAATGCATCAGATAAACATAATTATTCCAAAAAGGGAAAATAGAGGAATAGGAAAGAAGGCTAGGAACAGGCCATTGTCTAATAGGCAAAATTTCCAAGGCTAACTTTCCTCTACAGGCATTTTATGCCTTGTCAAGGACTGCTTGATGGCCCTTGGGACATTCTGTCTAACCTCCACTTACTTTTGAAACCTCTGTGAAAGCTCCCATGGTACCATCATTTTAAATCCTGTATGTCTTTACAAACCAGTATCAGATGGATAATGGCAAAATTCTTTGCCTTCATGATCTATAACTGCTTGAAGAACATTTTCAGTATATCAGAGGGTCTTCCTGGATGCCCACTGGAAAACACTTAGAGTGCTACTGAAGAGCAGGGCAGCTCATTGCCTTCTTTTCTAAAAGATTCTGACTCTTTGAAATGACATTTTAGTTTGACATCTCTGAACCATATTGGCTGTGGCTTTGCCCATTTGGGCAATGTCCTCAAGTGCTCATTTCCATTTGTCTTGATGCAAAGAACTTGGCTTCTTTTTAACCTCAGTAATCTCTCTGGCGGATATATCCTAGTTGGCTGCACTTTTAGATTACTCCTTTTCTGGCCAAATTTCAAAATCCTCAAAATGCCCCTTTTTGATCCTTTTTTCTTTCTGATTCTTAGTATAGAATCAGGCCAAAAGAAGCCAGTAATGTCTTCCCCATTGATCAAATGCCTTGCTGCCTTGAAATTTCTTTTCTCAGATAAACTAGCTTTTTCAGGTCAGGTTTCCATAGTATCCTAGGATGAAATGTATCTACAGCATTTGCCACAGTAACCAAAGTTGCCTCTACTTTAATTTCCATCGGAATTTTCATTTCCATTGGAAACCTCATCATCATGTCTGCCTCGCTATCAAACCTCCTCATCATAACCACATTCCTATCAGCATTCCAGTAGCAGCCTACCACGGGCATCATACTTTCCAAATTCTTCCATTGAACTAATAGCAAATGCTTCTCCACATTATTCTAGGTTAATAAAAAAAAAAAAAAAACTGGCCCATTTATGGGTAGCAATTTTTCTGCATTATATTTCTGTTCATAGAACCAACACCTTAAATTAAAAAGAGGAAAATATTGTCATTGTTCGAAAGTCTTAGAGCTTACAGTAAATGACCGGTTGGCTCTCTTGATTTTGACCTGCAGTGATGCTATATATCCTGTTGGAAAAACATGGTAAATAAAAGTGACTCAGCTCATGGCCATAAAGTAAGAAGAAAGAATCTACTAAGCCAAAAGAAGATGCAGGGAAAGCTACTGTCTACATATGTTAAGAAATCTATATATCTATGGTTGCAATATGGCACTCTGGAAGAGCCAAATGTAGACCCAGAAAAAAGTAAAGATCAGAGGTCATTAAATAATTGTATGGAAAAAGACAGATAGTGTAGGACACAGAATATTTTTAGCATAGTAAACCTAGGTCTTGTGATACTGTAAGGGCATCTAAGCAGTTGTCAGAATCTATATAAAACTGCTCAATACGTAATAAATGCTAATACCAATAATTGACTTTAACGTATGTACTGCTCTAATGCAGATATTACTAATGAGGAAAAGTACACTATAATATCAGTACAATTGTTTTTGCAAGGTTAAAATATATCTACAATTTATTAGAATAATATGAATATATTTTCATAAATTTAATCATATTTATCTCTAAAATGCATAATATTAAACATTAAAAAGTTATTTAAATGAATATATTTTCATAAATTTAATCATATTTATCCCTTAACTGCATAATATTAAATATAGAAAGGAAAAGGCAAAACAAGATGAAAAGAAACTGTAAAAGAGTGTAGAGAACTGAATTTGAATGGGTGTTAATGTGTTTTATAGCATTTCTCACTTTATTGTAAGAACTCAATAGAGACAATCTCAAGTGGATAAATTAATTAATTTTACTATCTGAAAATATAAATCTAATTACTATAATAATTACCAATCTAGATAGCAAAATTTACAGTTGTCAAAGAATCATAGTTAACGAATATATAAACAATGGAACACAAAACTTTTATTATTGCCTTTTATTGAAAACATATTTTTCCTTGCATAATATATCATATAGTTTCTCCTTCCTCTACTCCTCCTAGTTCTTCTCCCCCTCCATGAGGATCCACCCCCATTCTGTTCTCAATGAATGACAAAAAGGCTTACAAGAAGGGATAATAAAAAAGTATATAATGAGATAGAACAAAAATAACAATATGGAATAGGACAAAACATGCATAAAGAAGAAAAAGAGCCCAAGAAAAGGCACAGGAAACAGAGAACCAGCCAACCACATTATCAGGAATTTCATAAAAGCACTAAACTAGAATATATATATATATGTGTGTGTGTGTGTGTGTGTATGTATATGTAAACACATGTATTATATGAATATATATATATACATATACCTACATGCATGCAGATTAAAAGAGAAGAAAATAGAAATAAAATAAAAGTAAAGATTTTTTTAAAAAAGATAAAACTGATACTACCAACACTTCAAAGATTCCTTTCAGTCCATTTTCTCTTGGCTGTTTCCTGCTGGGCATAAAGGCTACATTTAAGAGTAGTCTGTTTCCTTGTTTTTAATTCCTGAGTATTATTTCATAGTGTAAATGTACCACAATTTCTGTATCCATTCCTCCGTTGAGGAACCTCTGGGTTGTTTCCAGGTTCTGGCTATTATGGCTAAAGCTGCTACGAACACGGTTGAGCAAATGTCCTTGTTGTGTACTTGAACATATTTTGGATCTATGCCTAGGTGTGCTATAGCTGGATTTTGAGGTAGCACTATTTCTAATTGTCTGAGAAAGCACCAAACTGATTTCCAAAGTAGTTGTACAAGTTTACATTCCCACCAGCAATGAAGGAGGGTTCCTCTTTCTCCACATCCTCTCCAGCATGTATTGTCACTTGAGATTTTGATCTTAGCCATTCTGATGGGTGTAAGGAGAAATCTCAGGGTCGTTTTGATTTGCAGCTCCCTGATGACTAAGGATGTTGAACATTTCTTTTTTTTAACTTTTTTTTTTTATTAATTACACATTATTCATTTTGTATCCCACCATAAGCCCCTCCCTCCTCCCCTCCCGATCCCACCCTCCCTCCCCTTTCTGAATGCATGCCCCTACCCAAGTCCACTGATAGGAGAGGTCCTCCTCTCCTTCTTTCTGATCTTAGTCTATTAGTTCTCATCAAATGTGGCTGCATTGTCATCTTCTGTGGCCTGGTAAGGCTGCTCCCCCCTCAGGGGAAGGTGATCAAAGAGCAGGCCAATCATATTATGTCAGAGGCAGTTCCTCTTCCCATTACTATGTAACCCACTTGGACACTGAACTGTCATGGGCTACATCTGTGCAGGGGTTCTAGGTTATCTCCATGAATAGTCCTTGGTTGGAGTATGAGTCTCTGGGAAGTTCCCTGTGTTCAAATTTTCTTGTTCTGTTGCTCTCCGGGAGTTCCTGTCCTCTCCAGCTCTTACTATTTCCCACTTCTTACATAAAATTCCATTCACTCTGCCTGACAGTTGGCCATCAGGCTCAGCATCTGCTTTGATAGTCTGCAGGGCAGAGGCTTTCAGAGGCCCTCTGTGGCAGGTTCCTAGATTGTTTCCTGTTTTCTTCTTCTGGCTTTCAGAGGCCCTCTGTAGCACGTTCCTAGGTTATTTTATGTTTTCTTCTTCTTCTGATAGCCATCCTCTTTGCCTTTCAGGATGGGGATTGAGCATTTTAGTTAGGGTCCTCTCTCTTGCTTAGTTTCTTTAGATGCACAGATTTTAGTGGGTTTGTCCTATGTTGTATGTCTATATGAGTGGGTATATACCATGTGTGTCTTTTTGCTTCTAGGACAACTCACTCAGGATGATACTTTCCAGGTCCCACCATTTACCTGCAAATTTCATGATTTCCTTATTTTTCATTGCTGAGTAATACTCCATTGTATAGATGTACCACAATTTCTGCATCCATTCTTCAGGTGAGGGGCATCTGGGTTGTTTCCAGCTTCTGGCTATTACAAATAAAGCTGCTACAAACATGGTTGAGCAAATGTCCTTTTTGTGTACTTGAGCCTCTTTTGGATATATGCCTAGGAGTGGTATGGCTGGATCTTGAGGAAGCGCTATTCCTAGTTGTCTGAGAAAGCGCCAGACTGCTTTCCAGAGTGGTTGTACCAGTTTACATTCCCACCAGCAGTGGAGAAGGTTTCCCCTTTCTCCACAACCACTCCAGCATGTGTTGTCACTTGAGTTTTTGATCTTGGCCATTCTCATGGGTGTAAGGTGAAATCTCAGGATTGTTTTGATTTGCATTTCCCTAATGGCTAATGAGGTTGAGCATTTCATTAAGTGCTTCTCTCCCATTCGATATTCCTCTACAGAGAATTCTCTGTTTAAGCTCTGTTCCCCATTTTTTAAGTGGATTACTTGGTTTGCTGCTTTTCAGCTTGTTTACTTCTTTATATATACTGGATATGAGTCCTCTGTCAGATAAAGGGTTGGTGAAGATTCTTTCCCAATCTGTAGGCAGTCGCTTTGTTTTGACGACAGTGTCTTTTGCTTTACAGAAGCTTTTCAGTTTCATGAGGTCCCATTTATTGATTGTTGCTCCTAGAGCCTGTGCTGTTGGTGTTCTGTTCAGGAAGTTTTCTCCTGTACCAATGAGTTCTAGGGTATTCCCCACTTTTTTTTCTAGCCGATTTAATGTGTCTGGTTTTATGTTGAGGTCTTTGATCCACTTGGACTTTAGTTTTGTGCAGGGTGATAAGTATGGATCTATTTTCATTTTTCTACATGTAGACATCCAGTTGGACCAGCACCATTTGTTGAAGATGCTATCTTTTTTCCATTGTATGGTTTTGGCATCTTTGTCAAAAATCAGGTGTCCATAAGTGTGTGGGTTTATTTCTGGGTCCTCTGTTCGGTTCCATTGATCCACCATTTTGTTTCTATGCCAGTACCATGCAGTTTTTAAAATTCTTGCTCTATAGTACAACTTACGATCAGGGATGGAGATACCTCCAGAAGATCTTTTATTGTAGAAGATTGTTTTAGCAATTCTGGGTTTCTTGTTATTCCATAGGAAGTTGAGAATTTTTCTTTCCAGCTATAAATAATCAATGCTTTTGAGTGTATCTATTTAATTTCTATGTTTGTAATATTTTAATTCATGTCTTGAAAGTCCATGTTTTTCTTTCTGTCATTTTTCCAATTCATGAAAAAGAAAGGAGATGAGTATATTAATATTTGTATGATTAAACTGGATGCAACTTAAGGCCTGCACTTGTGCAATTTACAGTTTATTCAACCCCCCTAATGACAGAAACACATAGTGATGCTTTTTTGTTGAACCACTGAACTTAAAACTTAAATGATATACGTATTTATAGATACCACCCCATCTAACCTGAGAGTTAGCCAAGTTTGTTCAAATCTGTTAAATAATATAAAATAAATTGTAAAAGAGGTTTTAAAAATAAGTCACTTATCATTGTCATTTCTAAACAATGCTTAGCTGTGAATTTTATTTAATTTTATAGTTTTCAATGTTTATTTGGACTCATTACCTTCACAGATTTGGAGTCAGAAGTCCTACTGTTATATATGCTGATACCTCCTTTCAATATTAATTTAGAGTACTTTTTATTTGCATGTTATTTTTTTGACTATTGAAACACAAACACACATAACATTTCATTTATTGAACAGTGAAACATAGTAATATCTTAACCTAGGCAGGACAAATGTCCATAACTTTAAGAAAAGGGTTGAGAAACATTATATTATTTGCTATGGTATTAGGACAAAGAAATGGTACTTATCAGGTTAAGATAAAAATTTTACACAATCAACATGGTCTTTGTGCTCTATTTTTTACAGTGTTGTTTTCATGACAAAAGTAATCGCTTCTATTATGAATGTTGCCTGGTTGAGAAGGACAACTAAGATATAAACAACTATTTTTTTTACCCAATTTTAGAAATAAATTGATTAATAGTCTGATTTTCCTTCTTTAAAATAAGTGTTGCTTAACCTTCTGTTTCTGGGGTACTTCACGGATCTTTTATAGTTCCATCCATTTACCTGCAAGTTTCTTGGCTTCCTTGTTTTAATTGCTGAGTAGTATTCCATTGTGTAGCTGTACCACAATTTCTTTGAGGGACATCTAGGTTGTTTCCAGATTCGGGCTATTACAAATAAAGCTGCAACGAACATAGTTGAGCAAATATCCTTATTGAATGGTGGGGCATCTTTTAGATATATGCCCAGGAGTGGTATAGGTGGATCTAGAGATAGTGGTGTTCATGGTATACATTCACTAATAAGCAGATATTAGCCATATAACATAGCCAGCCATCTACAGACCTAAAGAAGCTAAATGCTAAGAAGGACTCTAGGCAGGATGTTTAAATCTCCTTCAATGGGAGGCAACAGAGTCCAAGTCAGAGATAACTCCTGCTCCAGTTGTTCAGTGATCCACTTGAAGGCCAATCAGGCCATCAGCTTCATATGTGTAGGGGGCTTAGGACCATTCCATGCACATGCTATGCGGTTTGTGGTTTAGTCTCTGTGAGTCTCCATGGGCCCAGGTTACTTTACTCTGTAGGTTTTCTTCTGGTGTCGTCGATTCCTCTGTCTCGCTCAATCCTTCCCCTAACCCTTCCATAAGACTCCTTGAGTTCTGCCTAATGATTGACTGTGGGTCTCTGCATTGGTTTCCATTATTTGCCAGATAAACTCTCTCAGATTAAAGTTATGCTGGATTTCCAAAGATTGTTTTAAATTGTTGACTCTTCTTGCATTTTTACTTCTCTTTCCCCCAGTCCCTAACCCACAGCCACCAGCTATTCTCTCATGGCCCTTGAATTTCATATCAACTTTCACAGTTGTAAATTAAAAGGACATCAAGATTCTGGGGTGATTCAGCATGCTGTAGTTTGACTGTGTGATATGTATTGTTAAATAATTATATTTTTCATAGTTCTCAAATTTAGGAATAGAGAAACTGCAACTTTGTTTCTCCATACTGAATTGAATTGTGGCCTATAATTACATTTTAGTGGTTCAATATTTGTCCTCATGCAATTTTATGTGAACACAGGCAATCACGTTTCTTCCTTTTAAAAGTTTCTCATATTTTTTGAGATTGTATTACAATAAAATAATTTTCTACTTCTTTATTCTCCCTCCAAACTCTCTCACATATCAATTTTTGTTCTTTTTTACATTTATTACCTCCTTTTCATTGATTATTGTTACATACGTAAAGTATAACCTGCTCAGTCTATATTGTTTCTTGCATATATATTGTCAGAGATGACCACTTGATATTGGATAACCACTTGATATGTGCTTTTCTTTGAGGAAGACTGTTTGCTTTTTAGTATTCCAATGAAATTTTATGAGTATTAATAGAACTTTAGTGGTTGGAGACACAAAGGTTAACCTAATCTTCATGAAAGCTATAGTCTATACAGTTCTTATGTGGTCTTTGGTTTCTTAAATATGGAAACTCGGTTTCCATATTACATCAGGTCCAAAGTAACATGTAGGAACTCATTGTTACAAGCATGTGTGTTAAGGACTTTTTATTCTCTCCCCACATGCATCTCCATTTCCTTAGGGACAGAAAACCTATTTTCACCTTTCCATATATTATTCCTAATCTATTATTCATAAGTGAACTTTATTTCTAGAACCCTTTAGGGGTCTAGTATTTGGCTCTCGAAAGGGCCTGAAAAACACTGCTTTCCAAATGCAGTGTCTCTACAGTAACTTTGAAAGTTCACTTTGGGGAAAAAAAGGCCAAGAATAGTTTTTGCTGTAACAACCCTTTTCAAAGGTAAACAATGACTGTAATCTATAGGGAAAATATATGAATGTTTTAAAAAAGAATTTCTAAAAGAAAAATTACTCAGGTTAAGTAGTTTGTTGCTATTTTAATGCAAGTGAAAATTTTAACAATTACTTATAAGTCATAATGCATTTCTTACTCATATTTTCTTAATGGAGAAAATATTATCATAATGTATTTCTCAATGAAGAATGAGAAATGACTGGCAAAGATATGATTCATAAAATAGTTATTTCACAAGAGTGTAATAGGTTTCTTGCAACAAGTAATAGAATAACTAGACAAAACACAGAAGTTTAGAAGAACTTCAACTTAAAAAATCTAATCAATACTTAGAATAGCTTAACTCAAAATAACACAATACCCTTCATTTCACATGTTTATGCAATACATACAAAAGGGAATCCTTGTCCAAAAAAGTGAACCACAAAAATTTCTAAACATTTAAATTATAAACACTTCTAAAAAAAATTAAAATTAGAATTATAAAAGCTAAAGAAAAACATTTAAACCAAAAAAAAAATATTCAGAATAGTGAGAAACCCATGTGTGCAAAGCTTTTTCAGTGCCATCAGTTATTAAATGAGAATCTCAGTGGCAGAGGTGGGCTTCCTTCTTATGAGTTGTTGGCCAGGGAGGCTCCTGAGTTTTCTAGAACAATATGTGCTTGGCCACTATTTATGGTTTCCCAGTAGAACTAAGTGGATAGACTCTATTGCCAAAAGGCTGTTGATACCCTATTTCATAACTCTTGGTTGCAGAACATAGAAAAATCAAGCCAGAACTGGGCCATAAACTCACCTCTCATAGTGTTGGAGAGGTTGTATAGGCTTTCTAGGAAGAATAGACAAATTCAAATAATCTTACTCAGCTCTGGACCTTATGTGTAACAGGAAACATTAGCTCATTGATGCATTAATGGCAAGTCTGTTATGGTGGTAATCAGTCACTTTCTGATTGGATTGTACCCTGCTCCCAGGAAGGAATTCACTTTTGGTCTCATAAACAAGGTAAGAAATCCATTGCTCAGGAGATCATATACTCTAGTGAAGAAGGTACTGGTGTTGTTTGGTCGAAAGGGGCTGAAGAGTCTGTCAAAATTTCTTTTAGATAATTAAGTTTAAGCCACAGAATGGTACAGTTGTCAGGATTGGACAGAACAACTTTTTGTGGTATTCAGAAATGAGTGTAGAGATTTAAGCTTGGTCCATCCGGTGTATAAACAGCTATTGAATACTCAGCTATAAAAGGACTATTTATAACATCCATTTAAAGCCTCAAGGAATAGCCAGAAGGAATAGAAATAATACAAGAGCAAAAGGAATTGGAGGGTATGGTATAGAGCCTTGACTTCAGTTGTGCTTTTGAACTCATGATTGACTGTACAGGATCTCCAAATATTGGTCCAGTCAATACATTGTCATGAAAGGGTGAGTTACTCATGAGCTGTAACTCATTTCTAGGGGTTGATACATGGATAATGGCTGATAGAGGAAGGAAAACACTATCTGTTTCCCATTTTAGAATCATATTATTAAGTTCTTTTGCTGTGGATTTGCTTCAGGACCCATATATTCTGCGTATTTACTACTTGCAAGATGTATATTTTACAGATGTTTTATCCCATCCTGCAGGTTGTCTGTGCTTTCTGTTGTAGTCTTTGTTGTGTGGAAGATGTTTTGTTTTGTTTTTGTTTCTTTTGCTTTCCATATCGCATCTGAAAAATGTTCAACATCACTCAACCCAATGTTCTGAAGTAGTCCTCCTACACTCATTAATATTATTAATTATCACTACTCCTACATTAATATCATTAATTTTAATGATATTAATCTAAGTCTTTACTCCACTGTTTTGCATGTTTTTATATCATTTTATTTTTTTAATATTAGTTACAGTTGTTAACTTTGTATCCCTGCTGTATCCCACTCCCTCTCTCCCTCCCAATCCTACCCTCCCACCTTCCCACCCTCACCTCCTCCCTGCCCCTTTCCAAGTCCACTGATAGGGGAGAGCCTCCTCCCCTTCCATCTGATACTGGTTTATCAGGTGTCTTCAGGACAGGCGGCAAAGTCCTTCTCTGTGGCCTAGCAGGGCTGCTTCTCCCTGGAGGGGGGGTGTCAAAGAGCCCGCCATTGAGTTCATGTCAGAAACAGTCCCTGTTCCCGTTATTAGGGTACCCACTTGGATACTGAGCTACCAAGGGCTACATCTGAGCAGAGGCTCTAGGTTGCATCCATACTTGGTCCTTGTTTGGAGAAACAGTTTCATAAAAGACCCCTGTGCCCAGATACATTTGGTCCTTGTGGAACTCCTCTCCTCTCCAGGTCATGTTAATTCCCCTCTCCTTTTTTTTTTATTTCCTGCACTCTGCCAAAGGTTCCGTTATGAGTCTTATTTAATATCTGCTTTGATACATTGCCAGGTAGAGTCTTTCAGAGGCCCTCTGTGGTAGGCTCCTGTCCTGTTACTTGTTTGCTCCTACATCCAATGTCCATCCCAACTGCCTTTCTAAGTGATGATTGATCATCGTACCCTGGGTCCTCTTTCTTGTTTAGAATTGTGGTACTTTTACACAATGGAATACTACTTAGCAATTAAAAACGAGAAAATCATGAAATTTGCAGGCAAACAGTGGGACCTAGAAACAATCATCCTGAGTGAGGTATCCCAAAAGCAGAAAGATATACATGGTATGTACTCACTTATATAGACCTATAAGATAGTTTTGCATGTTTTTAAGGGAAACAGGGTTTATTTTAGCTTACAGTTTCAGGTCATAAACATAGTGGAAAAGTCAAGGTGACAAGAACTTAAAACATCTAAACACATCATATCCACACTGAATAATGCTTACTCCTTTATTCTTATTCATTCTGGGACTCAAACACAGGGTATGATGCTCCCCACAATAATCTGGGTCTTTTCACTCAGTTAATATAATCAAGACAATCTCCATTGATACCCTCATAGACCAACCTTATCTAGACAATTCCAGATTGTGTCAACTGGCAATTAAAACTATGTCACAGCCTAGAATATTGTTTTGGAGTTGTGTGTGTGTTCAACTGGCTATGGAAGGCCAAAGCTGGATGAGTTCCTCTATTGTTTTCTAGACAGTATTTCTCACTGAACCCTGAGTTCAATGACTTGCATTCCACTGTTTTAAATAAGTTTTGTAATTGCTGAAGGATATGGACTAATTTCTTCCTTTTTTATATGGATATCTAAATTCATCAACTCTGTTTATTAGAAAGTAATTATCTTTTCTTCTATGTATCTCCTGGCAATGATATCATTGTCAAACGGTTTTTAGATAGCACATGGACCTGAAAGTCTTTTTTATTTCTGAGACAAAGCATGGGTATTCAAAGTATTCCAGGAAAAGGCCTTAATAATCAAACTCAATACAATCCTTTTTTAAATAGGTATGGTTTCTTTAAGCCTAGTGTACGGTGGTTTTCTGAACAACAGGCAAAGAACTTGTGCTTTTCTGTCTCATGAGAATTCTGTGTATGTGATTTTATCCTGCATGAGATGAATACACATTGATCCAATGAAAAGAGACTTCATCTACAGCAATAATTTCACACCATATATGAGTATCAAAATGCCACTTTGTAGACCCAACACTCATTAATTTTTGTAAAATATAATTTCAAATTTTCAGTGAAGTTTCTTGGTTTGACTTCAGTTTTATTCCAAAAACAGAAAATTATTGTGTTAGTCTTTGTGATTGTTAATTTTGCTGCCATGGGAAATCTTTGCTGCTCACCAGTTTTCACTGGCACTTACAAAGTAGACGTAGAGTTTGTATGTCCTTTTTAGATCTAAACTCTTTTTTTCTATTATTCAGGTGAGGAGAGTGAGTGTAATTTAAGTTCACTTTGATGATTTATGTAATAGACTTTCTGAAGGTAGACATGTGGCTTATTTTACAACTTAATTTCTTCTACAACTTACCAGGCTCATTTTTGCATCCATTCACAGAATGTTACACATGCCAATCACTCTTCAAAGCTGCTGTCAATATCCTCTTGGTATTTTCTCACTAGTGTTAAGCATATGCCATTAGTGTCCTAATCACATGCGAGTCGTCATGGTTCTTGAGAACTTCTGCTTACCCTTTGTACCTGATTTAACTACATAGGAATTCTATGTGTGAGGCAGGGAATGTTTTCCTTTCCCCGATGTCTTGGTAATATTATTACTCTAATTTGAATGCTTGCTTTCTCCACAACTTGTAATTCCTTTGTAGCCATGTTTAGAGATGGAAGCATTAAGAGGTAATTTGGCCATGCGAACAGGTTGATGACTTGATTTTTGGAGTGAGATCTTTATAAAAGAACTTTAGACACTCTCTCAAACTTCCTTTTTTTTCCTTCTCTCTGACTCTATTTCTGTATTTATTTCTCTCATCCTCCCTTCAACATGGGATAATGTGGAAGAAAGATCCTCACCGAATGACAGTACCTTTATCTTATACCTGTCAGCTTACACAACTACAAGCTAATCATTTATGTCTATTATAAATGTCCCAGTTTGTGGTGTGGATTCTATTTTGGGAGCACAAGATGGATTCAGACATTTACACAGCACACTCTAGTCCTTCCATGAGATATCTCTGCGATATGTTTTATATTTTATTATTGAAGTCAAACCTCAAAGGAAATGAATATAGCCTGTGTCATGATACTTACCTTATTAAATTTACTTACCGTCCTCTTCATATGCTTCCTACTCAAATTTCCTCAACTGTGATATGTAGAAACTCTCTCTCTCTCTCTCTCTCTCTCTCTATATATATATATATATATATATATATATATATGTGTGTGTGTGTGTGTGTGTGTATATATATATATATATATATATATGTTTATATACACTTGTGCCTTGATAGATTCCGGGTCCATTTGAGCTAATCAGAAGCTGTAATGAAGGAATCTGAAGTCAAAAGATTGGATGAGAAAGCATATGATAACCCCATCTGTTCTACTTGATCTTTTTTCTGATCAGTTTATTTTATTTTATGTGTTTGAAAACAACGTTTAACTGATTGTATGTGTTTGAGACACCTGCATGCCTGTGGAGTCCAGAAGAGGCATAGATTCCTTGGAACTGGAGTCAAAGCTACTATGTGGGTGCTGGAAAATAAAACCAGATCCTCTGCATGAGGAACACCTGCTCCCATACTTCTCTGAGCTGTCTTTTTATTCCTTGATATACTTAGTCTTAATAAACCTTCATGTTTTAAAGACTGTTTTGAACTTTAATATCACAGGAGATACAAGTCCCTGCTTCATTAACACAGGGACTTTCTGAACCTTCATTTTCTCCCCAACCATGTTGAAAACTGCTGCATTATGCCCTTCTAAACAGCTAAATCACATTAATATTGTAATATTTTGAATCTAACTATAATTTATAGTGATATTAGTCTTTCAAATATAGTCAGTGTGAAAGTTTACCATATGCTATTATAGAATAAAAAAGGGTTATTAATTTTCTCCATGTATTTCCTTTTAGAAATAATTCATAACTTCTTTTTAAATTAATTAATTTATTTATTCACTTGCATCTCGATTATAGCCCCCTCCCTCATTTCCCTCCTGTCCCACCTTATATCTCTGTTACTCCCTCTCCTACTCCTCAGATAAGGGAAAGCCATCCCCATAAAAACTCATTAAGTTGCATCAAGATTGAGCTCATCCTCTATCCCTGTGGCCTGATGAAGCAGCCCATGGAGGAGGGAGTGATCAGAAAACAGGCAACAGAGTCCAAGTCAGGGAGTGCTATTGTTCTTCTTACTTGGACACCCACATGAAGCCCAAGCTGCCCATCTGTGATGTTAAATTTGCATAGGGGGCCTAGGTCCAGTCTGTGCACAGTCCTTGGTGCTACAGTCTCCACAAGTTAGTAGAACTTGCGGCCCTGGTGAGTTGGCTTTGTTTGTCTTCTTGTGGAGCCCCTGGCACCTCCAGGTCCTTCTATCAGGCTGTTGCTTTCTCAGAAATTTGGGAATAGTTCTACATCAAGACACAACTATACCACTTTTGGGCTTATATCCAAGAGATGCTCTACAATACAAAGACATTTGCTCAACTATGTTCTTAACATAGCCAGAATCTGGAAGCAACCTAGATGTCTCTCAACTGAAGAATGGATAAAGAAAATGTGGCACATCTACACAATGGAATATTGCTCATCTATTAAAAACAAGGAAATCATGAAATTTGCAGGCAAATGAACAGAACTAGAAAAGATCATCCTGAGTGAGGTAACCCAGACCCAGAAAGATACACATAGTGTGTGCTTACTTATAAGTGAATCTTAGCCATCTAGTATAGGATAGATTCACAGACCCAAAGAAGATAAGTAATAAGGAGGACCCAAGGGAGGATGTATAAATCATACTCAGAAGGGGCAATCGAATAGACTTCAGAAGTGGCTGAAGAGAGGGAACAAGAGAAGAGCCTAACATAGCTATGCTCTGAGAAGCTCCTCCCAGCAAGAAAGGGATGCTGAGACCCACAATCAAATATTGGGCCAAGCACAGTGAGTTTTGTGGAAAAATCTGTAACTTCTTGTTATGGTAACCTAGACTTGAGAAGTTTATTAATACGCTTACCATGATTCTTAGTAATTTAGATGCTTGGACCATATCCTCTTCTCTCATGAACCTATGAGTATAGACAGGTGGGTATTTATGGTAAACAATAGTTAGCTTCTGATTTTTTTTTAGGTACACAGGCCTGGATATTCTGAAATCTAAGGGGAGATGATACTTTTGAAAGCCATAAGGGTTTTCCACAATACGGTGGAAACCACAGTGTGTTCTTGCACAAGGACATATCACTGTCACAGTGAATTTTAGATTTTTAGTCGACAGCTCCAAATTAAACCCAATACATTTTAAATATAATTTAGTTGAAAAAAATAAACCATGATTCCAGAACAAACGCAAGATATTCTCCACAGGGATTCCATTCTGCTCAGAACACCTGCTCAATTTTAATGAGACATAAAAATATTCCCAATGTGTTTTTATTAAATGTTCAAATTACACCATGCAGTGCACAGTTTAAGCTGAAAAGTATGCTGAGAAACCTTAAGTACAAGTTATTTTTTTTGTTATTACTCCACATTACAGTCTATAATTCTTAATTAAGGTTAATATTGCTGTAATGAAATGCCATGACCAAAAGCAAGTAGGGGAGAAAAGGGTTTATTTTCCTACTGTTCCCACATCACTGTTCATCACTGGAGGAAGTCTGGACATAAATTCAAACATACAGGGCAGGAACCTGCAGGCAGGAGCTGAGGAAGCTGCCACAGAGGGGTGCTGCTTACTGGATTGCTCCCCATGGCTAGCTTAGCCTGTTTTTTATAGAACCCAAGACCACCTACCTGCCCACGTATGTATGGCCACATCCCCAACAAACTGGGCCATCCCACATCAATCACTAAAAAAAAAACAAACAAAAAACAAACAAACAAACAAAACGCACTGCTCTACAGGATCACATACAATACAGCCTGATCTTAGGTGCCATTTTTCTCAATTGGGCCTCTTTCCTTGCTCATGACTCTAGTTTGTGTTAAGCTGACATAAAACTAGCTAGCATAAATTTTTTTTTTTAATGCAACTCACTGCATGGTGTACTTGTTCTCAGGTACAAGTAAGTAATGGTGGCCAGATTAGTATGCATAGTAAGACTTCCTCAGTGAACACAGTTCTTTCTTGCCATTGTACCACAAGCTTATTAGTGATGTGTTAGTAGAACACTTTATCAACCATGAAGATCCCTGATATCATACCTCTGCATGTCCTGGCACTTCACAGAGCCAGTGTAGAGGGTGTGATGAGCCTCTCCCTATGGCACTTCGAGGGATTTCACTTGATCTACATTATATTTAGGTAATGATATGGCATAAAGCCAGCACTAGCTCAAGCTATTTATCCAGAAAGAAAAAAAAATGTATTTCAAGTTGCTAGCACAATCTTATGGCTTTCATAATGGTGGCATACTACTTCAGGAAAACACTGACTCTAGAATAAGTTTAATTTCTGTAATTGAACTCTTTTAGGATATTTCATGGCTTAACAGATCATTTCAATTGTAAAGGAATGTTGTTTATTTCACATAAAAATTATTTAAGATCCTTTTATAGAATTGTAATTGCCTTACTTTTCCTCCCATCTGATTGATTTCTCTATTATTTTAAAAACAATTTGACATAGGGAAAAACATTTCTTTTGTGATAATTGAAACGTTTTTCTAAGGAGAAGCAAATGATTAAGATTTCTGTTGATTATTAAACTTTTATGCTTTTATATTTTATTTCTTTGTATGTGTATGAGCATACATGTGCCACAGCACATATATAGAGGTCAGAGGACAACAATGAAGAGTCACTTCTCTCCTTTTGTTGCATGGGCTACAGAGATTAAATTCAGGTCATTAGTCTTAGTAGCAAGAGTGTTTGACTACTGAGCAATCTTGCTAGCCCAGTTATCATTGTATTTGCATATTCCCTGATGCAAGAACTGTATCTTTCCATTGTTATTTGTATCCTTCACAACATACAGCAAAGCCTTGATAAATAATGTATAGAAATTCTTATGTTTATAATTTAACAGGATGTTTTATTTCATCTACTTACAATGTCTTTATATGTATATATTTTTTATTTTTATTTAAAAATATATTATATAGTTTATTCACTTTGCATCCCAGCAGTACTCCCCTCCCTCATTGCCCCCAATTCCTCACTCTCCCTCTTCACTTCACTTGCCCCTCCCCCATCCATTGAGAAGGTTGGGCCTCCTCCCCTTCCATTTGACACTAGCCTATCAGGTCTCATCAGGACTGGCTGCATTGTCTTCTTCCTCTGTGGCCTGGTAAGGATGCTCTCCCCTCAGGGGTTGGTGATCAAAGAGCTAGCTACTCACATGAGTTCATGTCAGAGACAGTCCCTATTCCCCTTACTAGGGAACCCACTTGGACACTGAGCTGCCATGGGTTACATCTGTGCAGGGGTTCTAGGTTATACTCATGCATGGTCCTTGGTTGGAGTATCAGTCTCCGAAAAGACCTCTGGGCCCAGATTTCTTGGTTCTGTTAGTCTCCTTGTGGAGCTCCCGTCCCTTCCAGGTCTTTCTATATTCCCCTTTTTCCATAAGATTCCCTGCAGTCTGCCCAAAGCTTGGTCCAAAGCAGAGTCTCAGCATCTGCTTTGGTACCCTGAGTAGTATTCCATTGTGTAAATATACCACAATTTCTGTATTCATTCCTCTGTTGAGGGACATCTGGGTTGTTTCCAGGTTCTGGTTATTATGAATAAAGCTTCTATGAACATGGTTGAATACATCTTTGTTGCGTACTTGAGCATCTTTTGATTATATGCCTAGGAGTGGTATAGCTGGATCTTGAGGAAGCACTATTCCTGATTGTCTGAGAAAGCACCAGATATGTTTCATCTACATAAGTTTACAAGGAAGATTTCTTTATAACATGAGAATGTTACATTAAAATTGAAGTTTCTTTATGTGTATTGGTGTGTGTGAACATCTCTGTATGTGTTCACGGGTGACCGAGTGCACATCTCTGTGCACTCCTGTGGAACCATGGTGGCCTTCCTCAGTTATTTTTCTGCCTTATCGCTTAGAACTCTGTTTTTTCACTCTTCTTGGAGATCACAGCTTCTGCTGAACTACTTGGTCAGCAAGACACAGCTGTCCATCCATCTCTGCCTTCCCAGTGCAGTAATATAAACATGTTGCCACACTGGTATTTTTATAAATGGGTGCTGGGAATCTGGATTCCTGGGCCTGAGCTGGTACAGTACTTTATTGATCGAGTGATCTCCCTGAGCTTGTAGCTTGTATTTTAAATTTCTTTTTTCTTTTTCTTTCTTTCTTTCTTTCTTTCTTTCTTTCTTTCTTTCTTTCTTTCTTTTTCTTTCTTTTTCCTTCTTTCTTCCTTTCATTCTCTCTCTCTCTCTCTAACAAGGTTTCTTTGTGTAGCCTTGGCTGTCCTGCACTCACTTTGTATTTCAGGCTAATCTCCAATTCACAGAGATCTGCCTGCCTCTGCCTCCTGGAGTGCTGAGATAACAGTCATGTGCAACCACCATGCATGACTGGATTTTAAATTTCTTAAGAATAAGACTCAGTTTAATTGGGGTCACATTTAAAGAAAGTTTACCTTGCAGTTGTATTCAATAAGGTATTCTGGTCTCAAAATACACAGAAAGAGAGGGGTCCCTAAGAAACACCGCACACACTGAATTGTGGAATGATCCTCCTTTCATAGGATCTCAAGGGCTTGGGGTTTCAAACTGTAACAAGCAATGCCTAAACAGAACTGGGTGTGGATGTTGATGACAGTAAGGAACCTACACAGGTGTTTTGGAGCTTGTGTTACTTCCATCTGGTAGCTTGTTATTTGTTAGTGACTGTAGCTCTTGAATCTTCCCAACCAGATGAATGTAGGAAGGAAAAATCACCTCTGAAGGAATAAGTATGGGAGACCTTCATGTTTGGAACTCACTAATTATATTGGTGGGACATATTCCTATGGTCATTCTAGATGTAATTGGGAGGCAAAGAAATGGATGGTTCATGTTTGTGTGTGTATGTGCAAAAAAGAAAGAGACAAAATGTTGCCTATCATATCCTAAAAGCACCAAATTGGGCGATAGAACATATGGTAGGAACTCTGCTGTAAAGTAAGATAATATAAAGGGTGAAAGAACTTGAAAATGTGAAGAGAAATTCTTAGGGATACATATTTTAAAATATCTTATTTGTTTATAACTGTGTAGAACACTGATGTAAAGAGACATGGTTGAGTTGTGAAAAAAAAATAGGTCCAGAAAGAGCCACTATGTTATATATGGTAGGTTATCATATGTACTTCAAATATGTATGTATTTCTATTTTTAATGTGTATCAGTATTTTGCCTAATTGCATGTGTGTCCTATGCATGACTGGTGCCTGTTAAAGCAAGAAGAGAGAATTGGATCTGGAGTTACAGGCAGGTATGTGCCACCACGTTGGTACTAGAAACTGAACACAGGTTTCTTTGTAAGAGCAGCAAATGCTCTTCATTGTGAGCTATCTCTACATGGTTGGAAAATGGTAGAATGAAAATGAACACAGTTCAGGTACTCTGATAGCTAGATTAAGTGTAGTACACTCAAGTGGAGCATATTACACAGAGTACAAATAGTTTCAAACACTGTAACATACTTTTAATTCCATCTTTTAATACTAAACAAGAAACACTCAAAAAGAAATTAAAAAAGAAACACCTGGAAATAAAGGCACACATTGCACTGATAGGGCATTTAGCGTTAGTGACTCTCATTCAAGATCTTTAAAGTATATATAAACATGCATGATACAAAGAAGTATCAATTTTCTTCATTCTCAATCTTTTCTTTATTGTTAATCTTTATTTTTGTGAATGAACATCATTAGTTTATACCTCTTCTTGCATCAAGACACACACACACATACAGCATTTGCTATATGTATCTTATATATGGAAGAGTACTATATCGTATCTATCACCAAATAGTCTGTAAAGCATCACTTGCCCATTAAAAAGTTTCCTCAGAATATATTTTATTGCTAGATGAAAATGTTAAGCTCTATGTCAAATTTATGTCCACTCTAAACTTAAAACATTGAATTCATAAATAAGAAAGGATTTATGTCAAATAAGTGGAATTATTACTTTCTATTTGATGCATTTATTGTTGTCCTGATTGTTTTTCCATTAAAAAGTTAATGATGAATGTGGTGATACACTTTTATGGAGTCCTTATTGCGTTTAGAAAAAAAAATGATAATGAGAGTAAAATAATTTTGTGGTGTGAAATCAAATAATTTGATTCCTAAGTGTTTTGCTCTAAATGTTTTTTAGATATAATGACTTCTTATTCATGAGGATATTAGGAGTAGAAATTTATTTTCTACCATGACATCCCATAACAAAAAATAATTGTTAACTACTTTTATTTTGTGGTTGGATAATTGGAGACTCATTATGATTGTTAGCAAGTAATTCAGATTTACTTTAAGTTATCTTGTGAGCAATAAAAATAATGAAATGAAAAAGTAGTAACTTGTTTTCTAGCACTTACAACCACTGAAAATACCATTTTTAAATAGCTGCAGTTCAGAAGGAAAAGGTCATGTTGGGGAAAATGGTTACATAAATATTTTTGCTTTTTTTTTTGGTATTTTCATAGATGCTAAAAATGACTTCAAGGAATGGACAGAAAAACTATATAAATTGAATTATAGTTGAAAATAAAATACAAATATTAATCAAAAACTTGATAAAATCTCATTGTCTCATGAAGAGAAAAATTAATTCATCTGTTTTCAGTGCTTGGTTAATTGAATGGATAGTGAACTCAGTGCTAAATCTTAGGAGATTGGCAATTAATTTAGAAGAAAATATTTAATTCTTTTTATTTGCAGGATGGAAGCAGATGTTTCAAGCATAAGTCAAACAGTATTGCTATGATTCAGCAAATACACTGTATTATGAGCAATATTAGATCTTAAATGACTATGTTCTCCGGTTCCATATGAAATCTAACGTTTAATTTCTAGTTTTTCCCTTTAGAGACTAAAAAGAAAGATTCAACTCTCTCCACAGCTGGCATTTAAACTAACATGTAACAAGTACTTTCAGTATTCTGAAAAATAGTTCTGTAAATTGAGGGCAAGTAAGAGCTTTTTTGTTTGTTTGTTTGTTTGTTTGTTTGTTTTTTGAGACAGGGCTTCTCGGTGTAGCCTTGGCTATCCTAGACTCACTTTGTAGACCAGGTTGGCTTTGAACTCACAAACATCCACCTGCCTCTGCTTCCCTGAGTGTTGGGTTTACAAGTGTGCACCACTAAGCGTGGCTAAGAGCTATTTCTAAATAAGGAAATATTTCTAAAACTGTACATTGAGAATAGATTTTTTCCTTATATGGTTCTTATTTGCTACCTTTAGAAAACTTTTAGAATGATGTATTACTTTTTACATATCATATTGGCAAAAATAGAAGCATTTAAAATACTTTGTTAAAATACTTTGTTAAGGAGGCGGGGCAAGATGGCGGCACCGGGAGGACTCTCATTCTGACCAGCAGCACAGCAGGATCGTCACACTGACCAGCAATCAGAACTCTCGGCCATAAAACACAAGCGATTATCTTTCCCAGGTGAGAGGATACCCCACGGTGGGGGATTCAATCAGCTTTTAACTCACCCGGCTAAACCATGGAAGAGATCAAGGTCCCGCCAGACGCTTGGTCACTAGCCCCAGCCTAGAGCCACACACCAGCATGCTCTGGTCATGGTCCCAGACCGAACCATGCACACCACACATCAGAGACTGAAATTTTCAGTTGAGAGATAACCCCACAGTGCAGGAAACAATTGGGACCGACCTTAGGTCACCCAGACATCCCCTGGAAAAGACTCGGGTTCTGCGGGCGACCCAGGAGGAGCCCAGAGCCAGACCGGGGACCCAGGCGCCTGCACAGAGTCCTGCCTGCGCACTTGATTTGCTGTCTCAGCTAGAACTGTGGGCCCCAGGAGACCAGAGACTGAGTTTCACTGTGGGGTGCAAACCCCCAGGAAGGGAAACGGCTGGTCTGATCTCAGAGCACTCAGCTGACACCCCCACCATGAAAAGGTATCGGGAAAATTACCCAGTTTAGGCAGACACCCAGGCTCCCAAAGGCCATAAAGGCAGAAACAGGCAGTTTCTGCACACCATCTAGCTGGTGGAGACTGAATGGTGCGCCCCAGGGCAAAAAAGAGACTGGGAGTCCCTGTCTCCAGAGAATCCACAAGGAAGGAAGGAAACTGTACTGACTTAAATCACCCAGTCCTTCCCTGGAAAACGTCTCGCAGACCGGCGGGGCCGAGCCGCCATCACTCAGCTGTGCACAAACGCAGGCACAAACAGTTGCTGTGCACCAGATGTCAAACTGTGTCACAGCAGCTGATCATTAAATTTACAGCAAGAAACCCAGAAACAGGGCAGCTGTCCTCAGGACTTCCCTGGGTGAGAGGAGAACCCTCTTTTCTGACAAAGACCACAGTTACCACTCAGGTCTCTATCCCTGAGGTGAGCAGCAGCAACTCCTGAAAAAACACCAGCCATCCAGGGACTATACCCAAAAAGCTGAGAAGACTTCCTTCAAGAAAAACCAGCTTTCTGCCCAAGGAGATTCTCTCCACCACAGGATCCCCAGGAACCACCAGAAAATAACCCCAAACACCTAAGATAGCCCAATGGGTAGAGGCCAGCGTAAAAGCTCAAGCAACAAAAGACAGAGCAATATGGCATCTCCAGAACCCAGTTACCTAGGGGCAAGTAGCCCTGGAGACCCCAGCATTACTGAAATCCAAGAAGATGACCTAACAACTATACTCATGAAGATGATAACAGAGGATACATAATAAGATATGTAAAGACATAGAGGAAGATAAACTCAAACAGAATATTGCCATCCATAAAGAAATAGAGGAAGTTGCAGCCAAACAGTTTGTGACCCGTAGAAAGGAAATGCTTAAAGCACTGAATGAAATAAAAGAAAGAGAGGTTGGTGTAGGAGCGGTGCCTCTGAAAGTTGCTTTGATATTTAAATCACAGTGGAGAGACTGCTTTTACTGGACCTTCTCTAAAGGCAGGGTAGAATTTGCAAGTCCATCTCCTTTTGTTTGTGACAGCAGGTAGGATAGCTTGTGAGGATCACACCTCTTCCTCAGACTCCTCATGAAATTTAAACCATTGTTCTGAGATGTTTCTACTCTGGCTTAGAAACTCTACAATAAAAAGACAGGCCAACAGTTACTGCAGAAGAAGGCTGAAGATGATGCTCCAAGCATCCTGTCTCAACTCTTGTGTAAACAGGACACAAATAAAGCAACTAGATACAATGTTGTGCAATGGGAGGAGCCAGAGGACAGGAAAGAGGGGAGGAGCTAGAGAACAGGAAGGGGCGAGAAGGAGGAGGAGCACGAGGAGAGCAGAGCTGGAGGAGAGAGCTTAGAGGACATGGAGCATGAACCAGTCATAAGATTTCACAAAAAGCAAGTATAATGTGGGAAATCTAAATGTTAGGAAACAGAGGGCTGGAGGCAGAGACGGGAGGCTTGCTGCTGGCACTGCTTGCTTCAGCAGCCTGCTTTTGCTGTGGCTGTCGAGTCTGGACCTTTAAAAAAGTTTCCTGTGTGCTGTGTGTTTATTTAAATAATATTAATCCTCACTCCCGACTCAAGAACCATTTGACTCTGCTGGCTGGCTCCAGCAGGTTGGTTCAAATAAACAGCTGAAAGAAATGATGGAAAAACAGGAAAATACAGTCAGACAGGTGAAAGAAATCAACAAAACGGCTCAAGATCTGAAGATAGAATTGGAAAAATTAAAAAAAAAAACACAAATGGAGGAATTGCAGAGAGAAAGAACTTAGGGAAGAAAACAAGAACTACAGAGGTTAGCATAAACAATAGACTACAAGAGATGGAAGAAAGAATCTCAGGTGTAGAAGATACAATGGAAGAAATTGATGTATCTGTCAAAGAAAATGTTAAATCCAAAAATTATTGACACAGACCGTCCAAAAAATCCAAGACAATATGAAAAGACAAAACCTAAGAATAATAGGTATAGAGGAAAAAGAAGACACACTTCTCCAAGGCCCAGAAAATATTTTCAACAAAATCTTTGAAGAAAATTTCCCCAAGTTAAAGGAGAGGCCAATAAGAATACATGAGGCCTACAGAACAACCAACAAATTTGACCAAAAAAGAAAATCCTCCCACCACATAATAATCAAAACAGTAAGTATACAGAACAAAGAAAAAAATACTAAAAGCTGCAAGAGAAAAAGGCCAAGTAACATATAACATCAAACCCATTAGAATCACACCTGACTTTTCAACAGAGACTATGAAAGCCAGAAGGGCCTGGACAGATAACACGCAGACCCTAAGAGAACACAGATGCCAGCCCAGGCTACTATAACCTGCAAAACTCTCAGTCCTCATAGAAGGAGAAAACAAGATATTCAATGACAAAAACAAATTTCAACAATACCTACACACAAATCCAGCATTACAGAAGACACTGGAAGGGAAAATACAACCCAAGAAAATTAGCTTCTTTCAAGAAAACAGAGGAAATAATTAACCCTACTACAGTAAAACAAAAAGAAACGAAACACACAACCTTATGACCACAGCCAAAATCAAAATCACAGGATCTAACAGCCACTGGTCATTAATCTCTTGCAACATCAATGGACTAAACTCTCCAGTAAAAATACACAGAATAACAGAATGGATACATAAACAAAACCCAGTAATTTGTTGCATACAGGAAACACACCTAAGGCACAAAGATAGACATTACCTGAGAGTAAAGGGCTGGAAGACAACTTTCCAAGCAAACAGACCCAAGAAGCAAGCAAGAGTAGCCATTCTAATATCTGATAAAATAGACTTTCAACCAAAAATAAGAAAAACAGATGGGGAAGGACACTTCATATTCATCAAGGGAAAATTCCACCAGGAAGACATCACAATCCTGAACATCTATGCCCCAAATACAAGAGTACACATGTTTGTTAAAGAAACACTGATAAAATTTAAACCTCATATAGATCCCCACACATTAATAGTGGGAGACTTCAACACCCCACTCTCAACAAAGGACAGGTCAACAAAACAGAAATTAAACAAAGAAACAATGTCTCTAACAGAGGTCATGAATCAAATGGACCTAACAGACATTTACAGAACTTTACACCCAAACACAAAAGAATTTACCTTCTTATCAGCACCTCATGGAACCTTCTCCAAAATAGACCATATAGTTGGTCACAAAGCAAGCCTCAACAGATACAAGAAGATTGAAATAATCCCTTGTATCTTGTCTGATCACCATGGAATAAAGCTGGATCTCAGCAACATCAGAAATAGCAAAAAGCCTACACACACATGGAAACTGAACAACTTGTTACTAAATGACAGCTGGGTCAGGGAAGAAATAAAGAAAGAAATTAAAGTCTTCCTAGAACTCAACAAAGAAAGAGAATTTCAGGCCAATCTCCCTTATGAACATTGATGCAAAAATACTTAACAAAATACTTGCAAACCGGATCCAAGAACACATCAAAGATATTATCCACTATGACCAAGTAGGCTTCATCCCAGGTATGCAGGGGTGGTTCAATATATGGAAATCCATCAATGTGTTCCACCATATTAACAAACTGAAAGGAAAAAAACATGATAATCTACTTAGATGCTGAAAAAGCATTTGACAAAATCCAACATCCATTCATGTTTAAAGTATTGGAGAAATCAGGGATACAAGGCACATATCTAAACATAGTAAAGGCGATATACAGCAAGCCTATAGCCAAAATCAAACTGAACAGAGAGAAACTTAAAGCAATTCCACTGAAATCAGGGACAAGACAAGACTGCCCACTCTCTCCATATCTCTTCAAAATAGTGCTGGAAGTCCTTGCTAGAGAAATAAGACAGTTGAAGGAGATGAGGGGGATACAGATGGGAAAGGAAGAAGTCAAATTATCACTAGTTGCAGATGATATGATTGTATATATGAGTGACCCCAAAAACTCCATCAGGGAACTCCTACAGCTGATAAACACCTTCAGCAAAGTGGCCGGATACAAAATTAACTCAAAAAAATCAGTAGCACTCCTGTATACAAAAGACAAAAGGGCTGAGAAAGAAATTAGGGAAACAACACCCTTCACAATAGCCACAAAGGACATAAAGTACCTTGGTGTAACCCTAACCAAGCAAGTCAAAGACTTGTATGAAAAAAATTTCAAGTCTCTGAAGAAAGAATTAGAAGACGATATTAGAAGATGGAAAGATCTCCCATGCTCATCGCTTGGCAGGATTAACATAGTAAAAATGCCATCTTACCAAAAGCAATCTACAGATTTAATGCAATTCCCATAAAATTGCCAACACAATTCTTTACAGACCTGGGAGGAAAAATTCTCAACTTCGTATGGAATAACAAGAAACCCAGAATTGCTAAAACAGTCCTCCACAATGAAAGATCTTCTGGAGGTATCTCCATTCCTGATCTCAAGCTGTAGTATAGAGCAACAGTTATAAAAACTGCATGGTATTGGCATAGAAACAGAATGGTGGATCAATGGAATCGAACAGAAGATCCAGAAATAAACCCACACACTTATGGACACCTGATTTTTGACAAAGATGCCAAAACCATACAATGGAAAAAAGATAGCATCTTCAACAAATGGTGCTCATCCAACTGGATGTCTACATGTAGAAAAATGAAAATTGATCCATACTTATCACCCTGCACAAAATTGCAGTCCAAGTGTTATCAAGAAACTCAACATAAAACCAGACACATTAAATTGGCTAGAAAAAAAGTGGGGAATACCCTAGAACTCATTGGTACAGGAGAAAACTTCCTGAACAGAACACCAACAGCACAGGCTCTAAGAGCAACAATCAATAAATGGGACCTCATGAAATTGAAAAGATTCTGTAAAGCAAAGGACACCGTCATCAAAACAAAGCGACTGCCTACAGATTGGAAAAGAATCTTCACCAACCCTTTATCTGAGAGAGGACTCATATCCAGTATATATAAAGAACTAAAGAAGCTGAAAAGCAACAAACCAAGTAATCCAATTAAAAAAATGGGGAACAGACCTAAACAGAGAACTCTCTGTAGAGGAATATCGAATGGGAGAGAAGCACTTAAAGAAATGCTTAACCTCATTAGCCATTAGGGAAATGCAAATAAAAACAACCCTGAGATTTCACCTTACACCCATCAGAATGGCCAAGATGAAAAACTCAAGGGACAACACATGCTGGAGAGGTTGTGGAGAAAGGAGAACCCTTCTGCACTGCTGGTGGGAATGTAAACTTGTACAACCACTCTGGAAAGCAATCTGGCGCTTTCTCAGACATCTAGGAATAGTGCTTCCTCAAGATCCAGCCATACCACTCCTAGGCATATATCCAAAAGAGGCTCAAGTACACAAAAAGAACATTTGCTCAACCATGTTTATAGCAGCTTTATTTGTAATAGCCAGAAGCTGGAAACAACCCAGATGCCCCTCAACTGAAGAATGGATGCAGAAACTGTGGTACATCTATACAATGGAGTGTTACTCATCAATGAAAAATAAGGAAATCATGAAATTTGCAGGTAAATGGTGGGACCTGGAAAGGATCATCCTGAGTGAGTTGTCCCAGAAGCAAAAAGATACACACGGTATATACTCACTCATATAAACATACAACATAGGATAAACCCACTAAAATTGTTACAGCTAAACAAACTAAGCAAAAGAGAGGACCCTAACTAAAATGCTCAATCCCTATCCTGAAAGGCAAAGAGGATGGACATCAGAAGAAGAAGAAAACAGAAAACAACCTAGGAACCTGCTACAGAGGGCCTCTGAAAGCCAGAAGAAGAAAACAGGAAACCACCTAGGAACCTGCCACAGAGGGCCTCTGAAAGCCTCTGCCCTGCAGACTATCAAAGCAGATGCTGAGCCTGATGGCCAACTGATGGGCAGAGTGAATGGAATTTTATGTAAGAAGTGGGAAATAGTAAGAGCTGGAGAGGACAGGAACTCCCGGAGAGCAACAGAGCAAGAATATTTGAACACAAGGAACTTCCCAGAGACTCATACTCCAACCAAGGACTATTCATGGAGATAACCTAGAACCCCTGCACAGATGTAGCCCATGATAGTTCAGTGTCCAAGTGGGTTACATAGTAATGGGAAGAGGAACTGCCTCTGACATAATCTGATTGGCCTGCTCTTTGATTACCTCCCCCTGAGGGGGGAACAGCCTTACCAGGCCACAGAAGATGATAATGCAGCCACTTCTGATGAGAACTGATAGACTAAGATCAGAAAGAAGGAGTGGAGGACCTCTCCTATTAGTGGATTTGGGGAGGGGCATGCATTCAGAAAGGGAGGGAGGGTGGGATCGGGAGGGGAGGAGGGGAGGCCTTTGGGGGGATACAAAATGAATAAAGTGTAATTAATAAAAGTTAAATAAAAAAATACTTTGTTAAAATACTTTGTTGGCTGGGTTAGAAGAGTCAGTTGTTTGATCCGTTGCTGGTTGGGGTGCATGACAAATGCTATCTGTGGGGAGAATTATTTGGCAAATTCTATCCCGCTTATTGCTCCATGTACTCCTGGACTCAACATACATTTCCTGTTAGTGTGATTAGATGATTCATCATATAAAAATGGGCAAAATTCATGTTCTATTCTGTGTAAGAATTAAATTAATGCGTTAACCTAGTTATATCTTCAAAAGAAATATTATTAAATTTACATACATATATATCGAGGAAAAGTTTGCCAGAATATTTTTAAGTGAACAAAACAGTGGATGCACTGTAGCACATGAATTTTATTTAAAGCAGGAGAAATAAGAATGTATCCAAGTACAAGCTATATATCTAAATAGAAATTTGGTGATAGGTGACTTTTGAAAAAAAGCAGTATTTCTATGACTATATTTAAAAACTTTTAGGCAATTCACTTGTTTTTATTTTGTGTGTACAGTTGTTTTGTCTGCATGCACAAGTGCAGTGAGCACAGTGGCTAGAGAAGGTTGAGTTGTAGAGGTTGGCATTATTGATCGTCGGATCCTACCATGTGGCTACTAGGAGTCAAACTGAGTCTTCTGAAGGCTTTCCAGTCCCTCTGATCAGGTCTAAATGATGACTCTGACTTTTGTATAAGCCAAATGTTTTATTTACATGTTAAATGTAACGCAATGACAAAATCAATGGTAATATTAGAAAAGTTAACCAAAACAATAAAATGTTGTAGTGACTAAATTAATATGACTATGTTAGATTAAAAGTAAGAGGCCTGGGGTAGAGAGATCGCACAGAGGGTAAGAGTGCATACTAACCTGATGGAGGATCCAAGATCAGTTTCCACCACACACACCAGAAAACTCAGAACTCCCTGTTACTCAAGGTCCAAGGTGTCTCATCTGTTTTTCTGACCTCTGTGGGCACCTGTACCATGTGTATCTAGCTATACTTAAATATTATACATAATTATAATATTATGTTTTATATAATATAAAATTATTATAAAATATAATCATAATAGCCAGAAACTGGAAACAACCCAGATGTTCCTTAACCCAAAAATGGATAAAGAAACTGTGGTAACCTAGAACCTCTGCACCAATGTAGTCCATGGCAGCTCAGTGTCCAAGCGGGTTCCCAAGTAAGGGAAACAGGAGCTGTCTCTGACATGAACTCAGAGGCTGGCTCTTTAATTACCTCCCCCTGAAAGGGGAGCAGCTGTATCAGGCCACAGAGGAAGATATTACAGCCAGTCCTGATGAGACCAGATGGGCTAGGTTCAGATGGAAGGGCAGGAAAATGCCCCTATCCGTGGACTGGGGGAGGGGCAAGGGAGGTGAAGAGGGAGGGAGGGCAGAATTGGGAGGGGGCTACAGCTGGAATACAAAGTGAATAAATAGTAATTAATTAAAAAGTAAAATAAAAAAGAAACTGGGAGAATTACACAGTTGAATACTACTAAGCTATTAAAAATAAGGACACCGTGAAATTTGCAGGCAAATGAATGGAACTAGAAAAATTATCCTGAGTGAGGTAACCCAGTCCATGAAGGACACACATGGTATGTACACACTCATAAGTGGATATTAGCCGTATAGTACAAGATAACCATGGTACAACCCACAGACCCAAAGAAACTAAGTAACAAGGATGGTTCCAAGGAGGATGCTTGAATCCCACTAAGAAGGGGAAATAAAATAGATGTCATAGATATAAAAAGTGTAGGACATGGGGAACTGAGTGAGAGAAAGAGGGTGGAGAGAGAAACAGAGGGAAAGATCAGGTGTGGGGAGAGCAGGAATGGGGAATAAGGGTATGTTGAGGCATCTCTGAAACAAGCTGGAGACCTGGGATGGGGGAGGCTCCTGGGAAGATATGAGGGGTGACCCTAGCTGAAACTTCTAGTGGTGGGGGATACTGAGACTGAAGTGGCTGTATCCTGAAGCCCTGAAGGATTTCCAGTGGAGGGAGGTAGACACCAGCCCACCCACAAAACCTTTAACTCAAAAATTGTCCTGTCTATAAGATGTGCAGGGATAAAAGATGTAACAGAGATTGAGGGAACGGCCAACTGATGACTGGTCCAACTTGAGAACCACCTCATGGGAAAGACCCAACCCCTGACACTGTTAATAATACTTTGCTATCCTTTCATACTTGTAATCTGAGAGGCTTCATCCAGTAGATAATGGAAACAGATGCAGAGACCCACAGCCAAACATTAGGAGGAACTCAAGAAATTGGAAGAAGGTTGGGTCTAGGAGAAGAAGAGGTTGTGGAGTTGCAACTGGGATGCAAAATGAACAAATAAATAAATTAATGAAAAAATTTAAAGGTGAGGTATCAGCTTAAAAATTGAGTGATAGTTTTTGGAATTATTAATCATGTCGACAATTTACAACTTATCCTTATCTGTATGATATCCAGGTCCTTAATAATTATATCATCAAATAAAATTTCAGTCACTATTTCTTCAAATATCTGAGTTGACTTGTTACAAAATGGCAACTTTTATATACCTTAAAACAAACGAATAATAAAACAATTTGGATTTTTTAAATTGTGAAATGACTATGCAAACAGCACATAGCTTCCTTTCATGGGTTTCTAAGCTCTGATGAGCTTGAGAAACAATTTATATTCTGATTGCAGTATTCATCATGCATAGAACTGGCCTAAGAGATCATCAAGAAAAAAATAAATAGAAACTGATTGTAGCATAATACAGGTGTGCATTGAAATAAAACTCTCATTTTAACATCCCAGTTCAGAATTAAATACCATTTCACTACCTGCTGTGTGGACATCAATACTCTAGCTATGTGGGCACAACATGGCTGGAGATCCCATGTTATTAGATCTTCCTCAGTACTTATAAATATACACATTTCAATCATGAAAGGACATGGGTCATTTGATTTGTTAGATGGAAACTAATATGGTCTCTGATGAAAAAAATACTTAAAGAAATATTGTTAAATACTTTCTTCTTAATAAAAAGCACAAGAGACAATTGGGTTTTAAAATAAATGGTGAGATAGGTAAAGTAGCAATTTCATGCTATAACATGACAATATTATGTAATATCTTTTCTGATATTATTTAAAGAATGTCAACTGGCCTTCTTTAAGATAGACGAACAAAAAATAAAATTAAGTATTAATATTCTTCTCTTACATCCTATAGAAATGAAGTAAAAATACACAACTTGAAAACTAATATGATTTTCAAAACGTTTTCTGAAAGCAAATGACATAACAGTAAAAAGGCTAAGAGGACAGGGTCAACAGGAAAATGCGGGTATATACAGGGCTGATGGTGGTGGATCTGCTCGAAGCACGCTATGGGCAAGTAGTCAGATTTCATACTGACCTGTTGGTTTGTACAAGTAATACACTCTAACAGAATAAAATACAGTAAAAGACAATCATGACAAAGGCAACACTGCAGTTGTGATGTAATGGTTGATGTAACCGACTGGACTTGTAATTGTAGCCCCAGGGGCCCCAAACATTATACAGGCACAGTGGTTGGAATGTCCCGAGTGTACACCACAACTGAGATGCCATTGATGGCTGTCCTAATCCTAAAGATATCTCTTGTTCCTGAGTTCTCTTGAGGTAGCGCGGGCTCCAGGAACTCCTATGAATTGTTGGGAGGAATAAACAACGGCACACATACTTTGCAAAAAAAATAATATTAGATCTAGACAAATGGCTCAGGGTTCCTCAGTGAGCTCCGAGCTCACTGATTTGGGTAGCCTGCAGTATGGGTTTCCCAACACTGGGTTCATATGCATGCTCTCCTGCCACTTATCAGGAGCCATTTTCTCATCCCTAATACTATTTTTGCAAGGTATTTGTGACATTGTTAATTCCTCCCAACAATACATAAGTGCTCCTGTTCTATAGGCTTTTCCATGCTAGATCTTAATTGATTTTTATTTTCTTCTACATCTTTTTGATTCTTAAATTTACATTATCTTATGAACACAAGGTATAAACACTTTCTGATATAGATATTGACAAGTTATGTTACTTTGAAATGATTAGTGAGATTTTTCAGGACTGTTTGTCCTTTTATTATTAGTGTTAGTACTCCTTTATAAGCCTTATATTCTGGCCATTTATTAGAGATATCTATCAATACTTTCAGTATGATGCTTGTTTATTTATTTTCATAATGAATTATTTTATGAGCAGTAGTTATTTGTTAATTTTAATGAAGTCTAATTTAGCTATTTTTATGATTATTTCTTTTTCATGACATGAGACAACATTTGCCACAGACACATAGATTTGTATCTATCTGCATCTCTGCTAAAGGGTTTCTAAATTTCATTTTTATATTTACTCGAAACAATGAGGTATTTTAAAGTGTTTTTACGTAATGTGAAATAGGGATTAAGAACTAATTTTACAGGATAGACTTTTTCAATCTATAGAAACAAAGTTATGTTATTTGTAGAAAAAAACGTGATCTGACTCGAGATGATCACTAAATGAATTTAGCTAGTGGCAAAAAAAAAAGGAGTTATATTCTTTTCCTCATCTTAGATCCTAGACTTTTTATAGATACATAAATTATGTATACATATATGAAATGAAGGAAATGAAATAGTCTATGGAAAGTGAGGGGGTTTCAGGAGTGAAGGAGATAGGGGAGAAAAGGGAAGTGTGAGGGGAATATACGCAGTATACACATATGTTTGCATGAGAATATACTTATGCAAGACAGTACCATGAACAACGAATATACACAACGAATTTTTAAAACTATACCCAACAGAGTATCAAAGCAGATGCTGAGACACATAGCCATACTTTGGTCAGAGTGCAGGGAATCTTTTGAAAGAAAGGGGAGGTAGAAAGGCCTGGAGGGGGCAAGAGCTTCACAAGGAGACTAACAGAATAACAACAAAAAAAATATCGGCAAAGAGGTCTTTTCTGAGACTGATGCTCCAACCAAGGACCATCCATGGAGATAACCTAGAACCCCTGCACCAATGTAGCCCATGGCAGCTCAGTGTCCAAGTGGGTTCTCTAGTAATGGGAGCAGGGGCTGTCTCTGACATGAACTCAGTGTCTGGCTCTTTGATCACCTCCCCCTGAAGGGGGAGCAGCCTTGCCAGGCCACAGGGAAGACAATGCAGCCAGTCCAGATAGGGCAGAGGGAAGGGGACAGGACCTCCCCTATCAGTGGACTTGGGGAGGACCATGAGAGGAGATGAGGGATGCAGGGTGGGATTGGGAAGGGATGAGGGAGGGGGATACAGCTGAGATAAAAAGTGAATAAATTGGAATTAATAAAGAATAAATTTTAAAAAAGAAAAAAGAATTTTTATTTATATTTTCCTTTGGTTGTGTTTTGAAAATAGATTTAAAGGTACTTCTCATTATGCTAAAAACAATTGTCTAATGTGTGTATCTCTGACTGCAAAGCCATAGCTTTTACTAGGTCTTAAGGGCATGAGTCTACTTCTGCTGTCTTGCAGACACCTGTTAATTTTATTTACTATTAATGGAAAATTTCCATTTCTTTTTACTTTTGTATAAAAATCACATGACTAGGGACTGTTTTCTCATTACTGTATTGCACTCTTGATTGTACTTAATACCACACTGGCTTGGTGACAAAAGTTCTATAAATTAACTCTTAGAATGAGGTAGTTATACCTATAACCCAATTGTGTTTCTCTTCTTCAGTTTTTTAAATTTGCATTCAAATGTGTATGTTAGGATCAGATTCTACTTTTAAAATATGTGTACTAGACTGAGGACCGTCTGCCTGGGTTATAATCTTAATGAGAACTGACTCTGTCCCAGCAGCTATCAATTGTGAGTAGGTCCTCACCCAGAGCTGGGGCATCATGCACACTTTGCAACTCTATGCTAGAATTTAGTCTGCCTCAAACTTGCACAAGTCTTGTGTGTACCGTTACACTGTGAGTTCATGTGTGCAAGGGCCTTGGTGTGTCTGGAAATTCCAACTTCCTTATAGTCACCCAGCACCTCTGCTTCTGACAGTCATTATGCTCCCTCTTCCACAATGATACCTGTGCCTCAGGAAGAGAAAACACAGTATAGATGCCCAACTGAGGCTGAGAATTCTGCAGTCTGTTATTCTTTACAACTGTAGCTATTCTGGGACTATGTGTTTTTGCCACATACTGAAATACAAGCTTCTCTGATAATGGTTCAGGGACTCAAAATTCTACGGATATAAGATTAAGACAGTAGGAGTCATTTTAATACTAGGTCAGTTTAGCAAAATGATATTAACAGGTTCTCCCATTCAGACCTTTGACCTGTCTAGTCACTAGTTCTTGGCCTTAGTATTGAATTCAGGTATGGGTTTAACTTTGATGGGCAGGTCGTAAATTTAATCAGAAAGTAGCTGTTTGATTCCATGACTTTGATACCACTATTGCAACAATGAGCATGTCTTTCCAGAACAGCTCTTTTAATAGCTCGTAGGGTTCACACATGGGTAAGACTGATGATTATTTGTCTAGTGGACATATTGTCGTTCTGTTACAGAATAGCTCCATTCTACTTTTGTGTGTATATATGTTTATTTTACAATACATCTAGAGTAGTAGGTTCCCATATGACATTTAAAACTCTTTAGTGTTATTTTTTTCTTTCTGCTTTGCCTCTTTTAACTTGTCTTCCCAGCCCCACCCATAATTTAACCCCTCACATTACATTAATGCCTTTTAAGTTTTATAAGTACTGAGTTATATCGCCCTTCCCTGGAAAGCCTCTCTTCGATGGCCTCTTACTAACTTCCTTCTGTCTATGATACTAGAATTGAAGCATACATGTCTGATATTTCAAAGTTAGTCTGCACAAATAAGAGAATGTGATGTGCATTTTTCTGGGTCTGAGTTGCCTCATTCACTACAACTGTTTCCAGCTCCATACACTTACTTGTGCATTTCATTATCTAATTGTTAAACATTTGAGTAATATCCTGTTTTGGAAATATACTGTGTTTCTTTATTAATTAATTAGTTGGTATACACCCAGGCTTTTTCCACTTCCTGGATATTGTAAGTAAAATGGAAAAGCAAGTATCTCTGTAGTAGGATATAGCCTTTGGGTATATGCTCAAGGGTGGTATAGATGGGTATTGTGGCAAATCTAGTTCTAGGTTTCTGAGGAATCTTCCCCCTGGTTTCCATAGTGGTTGTACCAGTTTTCACTCACCAATCAGTGAATACTTGTTTCCTTTCCCTACACTTATACCAGCTTTTATGTTTTACTGGTAAAAGATGAGATATCAAAGCACTTTTAAGCTAAGGATTTTGAAAGTTAAAAAGGTAGGAGAAGGTTTCTTATTTTTTCCTTCTGATCCTAGTCTGTTAGGTCTCATCAGGAGTGGCTGCATTGTCTTCCTTTGTGGCCTGGGCAGGCTGCTCCCTCTTCAGGGGGAGGTGATCAAAGAGCAGGCCAATCAGCTCATGTCAGAAGCAGTCCCTGTTCCCATTACTATGGAACCCACTTGGACACTGAACTGCCATGGGCTACATCTGTGCAGGGGTTCTAGGTTATCTCCATGTATGGTACCTGGTTGGAGTATGAGTCTCTCGAAAGACCCCTGTGTTCAGCTCTTCTGGTTCTGTTGCTCTCCTTGTGGAACTCAAAGTTTCTCAGCATTTGCAGTTCATCTTCTGAAAATTCTCAACTTATTTTTATGCCCCAGTTTTTTTTACATTATTTATTTATTTATTTATCTATCTATCTATCTATCTATCTATCTATCTATCTATCTATCTATCTATCTATTTATTACAATTTACTTTGTATCCCAGCTGTATACCCCTCCCTGGTCCCCTACCCATCCCTTTCCCTTCCCTCTGACCCTAGCCTATCAGGTCTCATCAGGAATGGCTTCATTGTCTTCCTCTGTGGCCTAGGAAGGCTGCACCCCTCCACCCAGTTTTAAATTGGCTTGTTTGTTTTCTTGATATTCAGTTCTAAGTTCTTTATGTAGTCAAATAATGATCCTCTCTCAGATATATAGTACGTGAACTTTTTTCTTGTTTTGTCTAGTGCCTCTTTACTTCAGTGGTGCTCTCATTGCTACATAGAAGCTTTTGTTTTATACTGCCCCATTTATTAATTGTCTTTGCTGTCAGGGGAGTGGAAAAACAAGAGAGAAAAGAAAAATACATTGCTATGTTTATATTTGGATTTCATTGACTCAATAATGAATTTGAAAACAATTAAATATTCATATTTAATGATAAGAACATATGATCGTTGTAGAACTTTCAAATTTTAAGATATTCTTTGCTTTCTTCTAACAATATTGCATAGTTTCCTGAATAATTATTGCTCATATTTTTGAAAGTCTTTCTAAAAGTTAAAAAACTTTATTATTATGTGTTCTGGCTAATTTGCCTCCATACATTTGTTTACCATTTGTGTACAGTGCTGGTGGAGGCCAGAAAAAAGCAACGAACTCGTCCTGGGACTGGAGTTAACACATAGTTGTGAACAGCTATCCTGGAAATTGAACTCAGGTCTTCCTCAAGAGCAATAGTTCTATGTTGTATGTTTATATGAGTGAGTATATACCGTGTGTATCTTTTTGCTTCTGGGACAACTCACTCAGGATGATCCTTTCCAAGTCCCACCATTTACCTGCAAATTTCATGATTTCCTTATTTTTCATTGCTGAGTAATACTCCATTGTATAGATGTACCACAGTTTCTGCATCCATTCTTCAGTTGAGGGGCATCTGGGCTGTTTCCAGCTTCTGGCTATTACAAATAAAGCTGCTACAAACATGGTTGAGCAAATGTCCTTTTTGTGTACTTGAGCCTCCTTTGAATATATGCCTAGGAGTGGTATGGCTGGATCTTGAGGAAGCGCTATTCCTAGTTGTCTGAGAAAGCACTAGATTGATTTCCAGAATGGTTGTATAAGTTTACATTCCCACCAGCAGTGGAGAAGGGTTCCCCTTTCCCCACAACCTCTCCAGCATGTGTTGTCCCTTGAGTTTTTCATCTTGGCCATTCTGATGGGTGTAAGGTGAAATCTCAGGGTTGTTTTGATTTGCATTTCCCTAATGGCTAATGAGGTTGAGCATTTCTATAAATGCTTCTCTGCCATTCGATGTTCCTCTACAGAGAGTTCTCTGTTTAGCTCTGTTCCCCATTTTTTTAATTTTTTATTAATTACACTTTATTCATTTTGTATCCCCCCATAAGCCCATCCCTCCTCCCCTCATGATCCCACCCTCCATCCCCTTTCTGCATGCATGTCACTCCCCAAGTCCACTGATAGGGGAGGTTCTCCTCTTTTTTCTGATCTTAGTCTATCAGTTCTCATCAAAAGTGGCTGCATTGTCCTCTACTGTGGCCTCTTAAGGCTGCTCCCCCCTCAGGGGGAAGTGATCAACAAGCAGGCCAATCAGATTATGTCAGAGGCAGTCCTTCTTCCCATTACTATGTATCCCACTTGGACACTGAACTATCATTGTCTACACCTGTGCAGGGGTTCCAGGTCATCTCAACGAATAGTCCTTGGTTGGAGTTTGATTTTCTGGGAAGTTCCCTGTGTTCAAATTATCTTGTTCTGTTGCTCTCCTTGTGGAGTTCCTGTCCCCTCCAGCTCTTACTATTTCCCACTTATTACATAGAATTCCACTCACTCTGCCCATCAGTTGGCCATCAGGCTCGGCATCTGCTTTGACAGTCTATAATGCAGAAGCTTTCAGAGGCCCTCTGTGCCAGGTTTCAAGGTTGTTTCCTGTTTTCTTCTGGCTTTCAGAGGCCCTCTGTAGCAGGTTCCAAGGTTGTTTCCTATTTTCTTTTTCTTCTGATGTCCATCCTCTTTGCCTTTCAGGATGGGGATTGAACATTTTAGTTAGGGTCCTCTCTTTTGCTTAGTTTGTTTAGATGTACAGATTTTAGTGGGTTTATTCTATATTGTATGTTTATATGAGTGAGTATATACCATGTGTGTCTTTTTGCTTCTGGGACAACTCACTCAGGATGATCCTTTCCAGGTCCCACCATTTACCTGCAAATTTCATGATTTCCTTATTTTTCATTGCTGAGTAATACTCCATTGTATAGATGTACCACAGTTTCTGCATCCATTCTTCAGTTGAGGGGCATCTGGGTTGTTTCCAGCTTCTGGCTATTACAAATAAAGCTGCTACAAACATGGTTGAGCAAATGTCCTTTTTGTGTACTTGTGCCTCTTTTGGATGTATGCCTAGGAGTGGTATGGCTGGATCTTGAGGAAGCGCTATTCCTAGTTGTCTGAGAAAGTGCCAGATTGATTTCCAGAATGGTTCTACAAGTTTACATTCCCACCAGCAGTGGAGAAGGGTTCCCCTTTCTCCACAACCTCTCCAGCATGTGTTGTCCCTTGAGTTTTTCATCTTGGCCATTCTGATGGGTGTAAGGTGAAATCTCAGGGTTGTTTTGATTTGCATTTCCCTAATGGCTAATGAGGTTGAGAATTTCTTTAAGTGCTTCTCTGCCATTCGATATTCCTCTACAGAGAAGTCTCTCTTTAGCTCTGTTCCCCATTTTTTAAGTGGATTACTTGGTTTATTGCTTTTCAGCTTGTTTAGTTCTTTATATATATTGGATATGAGTCCTCTGTTAGATAAAGGGTTGGCGATGATTCTTTCCCAATCTGTAGGCAGTCGCTTTGTTTTGATGATGGTGTCCTTTGCTTTACAGAAGCTTTTCAATTTCATGAGGTCCCATTTATTGATTGTTGCTCTTAGAGCCTGTGCTGTTGGTGTTTTGTTCAGGAAGTTGTCTCCTGTACCAATGAGTTCTAGGGTATTCCCCACTTTTTTTTCTAGCCGATTTAATGTGTCTGGTTTTATGTTGAGGTCTTTGATCCAGTTGGACTTCAGTTTTGTGCAGGGTGATAAGTATGGATCTATTTTCATTTTTCTACATGTAGACCGCCAGTTAGTCCAGCAACATTTGTTGAACATGCTATCTTTTTTCCATTGTATGGTTTTGGCATCTTTGTCAAAAATCAGGTGTCCATAAGTGTGTGGGTTTATTTCTGGGTCTTCTGTTCGGTTCCATTGATCCACCATTCTGTTTCTATGCCAGTACCATGCAGTTCTTATAACTGTTGCTCTATAGTACAGCTTGAGATCAGGGATGGAGATACCTCCAGAAGATCTTTTATTGTAGAGGATTGTTTTAGCAATTTTGGGTTTCTTGTTATTCCATACGAAGTTGAGAATTTTTCTTTCCAGGTCTGTAAAGAATTGTGTTGGCAATTTGATGGGAATTGCATTAAATCTGTAGATTGCTTTTGGTAAGATGGCCATTTTTACTATGTTAATCCTGCCAAGCCATGAGCATGGGAGATCTTTCCATCTTCTCATATCTTCCTCTAATTCTTTCTTCAGAGACTTGAAATTTTTTTTATACAAGTCTTTGACTTGCTTGGTTAGGGTTACACCAAAGTACTTTATGTCATTTGTGGCTATTGTGAATGGTGTTGTTTCTCTAATTTCTTTCTCAGCCCTTTTGTCTTTTGTATACAGGAGTGCTACTGATTTTTTTGAGTTAATTTTGTATCTGGCCACTTTGCTGAAGGTGTTTATCAGCTGTAGGAGTTCCTTGGTAGAGTTTTTGGGGTCACTCATATATACTATCATATCATCTGCAAATAGTGATAATTTGACTTCTTCCTTTCCCATCTGTATCCCCTTGATCTCCTTCCCCATTTTTTAAGTGGATTACTTGGTTTGCTGCTTTTCAGCTTCTTTAGTTCTTTATATATACTGGATATGAGTCCTCTGTCAGATGAAGGGTTGGTGAAGATTCTTTCCCAATCTGTAGGCAGTCGCTTTGTTTTGATGACAGTATCCTTTGCTTTACAGAAGCTTTTCAGTTTCAGGAGGTCCCACTAAAATCGGTACATCTAAACACACTAAGCAAAAGAGAGGACCTTAACTAAAACGTTCAATCCCCATCTTGAAAGGCAAAGAGGATGGAGATCAGAAGAAGAAGAAAACAGGAAACAACCTAGGAACCTGCTACAGAGGGCCTCTGAAAGCCAGAAGAAGAAAACAGGAAACAATCTAGGAACCTGCCACAGAGGACATCTGAAAGCCTCTGCCCGGCAGACTATCAAAGCAGATGCTGAGCCTGATGGCCAACTGGTGGGCAGAGTGAATGGAATTTTATGTAAGAATTGGGAAATAGCAAGAGCTGGAGAGGACAGGAACTCCACAAGGAGAGCAACAGAACAAGAAAATTTGAACACAGGGAACTTCCCAAAGACTCATACTCCAACCAAGGACTATTCATGGAGATAACCTAGAACCCCTGCACAGATGTAGCCCATGGCAGTTTAGTGTCCAAGTGGCTTACATAGTGATGGGAAGAGGGACTGCCTCTGACATAAACTGATTGGCCTGCTCTTTGATCACCTCCCCCTGAGGGGGGAGCAGCCTTACCAGGCCACAGAAGAAGACAATGCAGCCATTCCTGATGTGATTTGATAGACTAAGATCAGAAGGAAGGAGAGGAGGACCTCCCCTATCAGTGAATGTGGGGAGGAGCATGCATGAAGAAAGGGGAGGTAGGATGGGATCGGAAGGGGAGGAGGGGTGGGCTTATGGGGGGATACAAAATGAATAAAGTATAATTAATAATAACAATAAAAAAGAAAAAAAATTTAAAAAAATGTAAAAAAAAGAGCAATAGTTCTTTTAAACACTGAGCCCTTTCTTAAGCTTCTATTTTTAAGCACTTCAGTGTGTTTTGGTGCTACTCTGAATAGTGTTTAAATTTGAAAAAAAAAAAAATGTCTGGTTGTCTGCTGCCCTTAGCAAAGCACCATCGACATTTTAAAGTCAGTTAATTCCCTGCAAGTATGCTCACTTCAGTAATAATCTTTACTACTTGTTTAGTAAATTTAAGGATTTTTACTGTATGTAAGTCTTGTCATTCATAGAGCTAATTACCTTCTTCTGGTTTTTATGTGCTATCCCTGTCTCTGTCTCTCTGTCTCTGTCTCTGTCTCTCTCTCTGTCTCTCTGTGTGTGTGTGTGTGTTTGAATGTATCTTTCTCTTTAACTTATTGAATTGCCAATCTAAGGCTTTGGTAGAGTAATGAATAGAATTGTCAAGAGCTAACATCCTTTAGTTTTCTCCACACTAAGGGGAGACTTTTCAGTGTTTGAGAAATGAGCATGGTGTTAACAATACATTCTAGGTTGGTTAAGGCAACTTTTCATCAGACTGAGCCTTCCTTAAGTGTTTAAAGAATATTGAACTCTGTAATTCATTTATTTTGAATGTACTGAGGTGTTAATGTTTTTTTTTTTTTAATTTTTCTTGTTTAAGTCATTCAGTATGGGGAATTACAATAACTTTAAAATTCTGAATATAGTTTAAATTCTTACTTATCCCAGTAAGTCCTGGGATGTTGTTGTTGTTGTTGTTATTATTATTATTATTATTATTATTTTGAATGTTGCATATATTTTCTTGGTTTACACACCACTGTTTTAAAGTTTTTTAAAAAAAGTATATGATATTGGGAATTCATGCTTTATCCTTCTTACCTCAGTCTATCTGGTGAGAGATTTTGCCTTTTCTTTTTTATATTATTTTTCAGTAATTAATTCAATTTACATCGTAGTTATAGGCTGTTTCCTCCTTTCCTTCCAGTACCACCTTTCTTCCCACATCTCCTTTCCTCCATTCTTAAGAATAGAGGATCCCTGTCCGCTCTTCTATTCACATGAGGATTGAGTTCATCTTCCTCCCCTGTAGCCTTGTAGGGAAGTCCTATCAGCAGGAAGTGATCAAAAAGCAGGCAACACATAATCTATGTCAGAGATATTCCCCATTCCCCTATCTAGTGGGCCCATATGAAGCCCAAGATGTCTATTAGACTTATCTTCACAGTTTGTGTGCATTGTTGTATGTCTATGCTGTACTCTATGAATAAAATCTGCTTATAAGCAAGTATATACCATGTGTATCTTCTGGTTCTGTGTTACCACTCTTAGGATGATCTTTTCTAGTTCCTTCCATTTGCCTGCATATTTCATTATTTCCTTGTTTTTAATGGCTGAGTAGTATTCGATTGTGTAAATGCACTACAGTTTATTTATCCGTTTTTGGTTGAGGGACATCTAGGTTGTTTCCATTTTCTGGCTATTAAAGCTGCTGTGAAAATGATTTAGCAAATGTCCTTGTTTCATGGTGGAATATTTTTCGAGTGTATACCCAGGAGTGGTATAGTTTGGTCATGAGTTATGGCTATTTCCATTTTTCTTAGAATGTGCCAGCTTGATTTACAAAGTGGTTGTACAAGTTTTCACTCCCAGAAGCAATGGAGGAGTGTTCCCCTTTCTCCACATCCTCTCTAGCATGTTTTGTCACTAGAGTTTTTGATCTTGATCATTCTGACAGGTATAAGATGGAATCTCAGAGCACTTTTGATTTGCATTTCCTTGATGACTAAGAATGTTGAGCATTTAAGTGCTTTTCCACCATTTGAGATTCCTCTGTTGAGAATTCTGTGTTTAGCTCTGTATCCCATTTTTAATTGGATTATTTGGTTTGATGGTGTTTAATTTCTTGAGTTCTCCATATATTCTAGATATTAGCTCTTTGTCAGATGTAGGATTGGTGAGGACCTTTTCCCAGTCCATAGACTGTTGTTTCATTCTATTGATAGTGTCCTTTCATCTGTTCAAATTGTTGTATTTTTTCCTTCCTTTATTTTCTCAATTGTCATTTGTCTTAGATTGTTTCACCTAACTATAGGCTAATGTAACTGTTATGAGTCTGAATAAGGCAGGCTAGGTTAAGCTATGTTGCTTAGTAGGATAATATTAAATGCATTTTTTTATGCAGTGTTTTTAATTTAAGGTGGGTTTGTCTGGACATAGCTTTATCATGAGTCAAGGAAATCTGTGTCTGTGTACATGTGTATGCATGACTATATTAGCCTTGACAAACAAAAGAGATTTGTTCAATAAATACTCATTACATACTTAATCTGTGTGAGCACTTTTCAAAACTCTGTAAACACTATTTTTATCTTCAGTCATTATTAAGGCTCACTGAAATATGTGCTGCATTGTTTTTAATCACATAGATTCTATTTGTGTTTTCCGGGTAAGAATACAACTTAGAGCAGACTAAACTGAGTTTCAAGAGGCTTTTAATGTTGAGATTTCCAGCCAGGCAGGTCAGATTATCAGTACAGTAAACTACGGCCCACAGAGAATTAAAGAAATAAAAAGAATTTAGGCATAAAACCTTTTTTATTAATGCATTAAATTTAAGAATATTCAGACTATTAAAAGCCAGAAACGTATTTAGATGAAGTTTATTAAAGCTAACATATATTTTGACCATCATGAAATATCTCATGCCTAAGATAATTGTATATATGTATGCATTCATATGAGCATTTATGAAAATAATTATTAGACCCAAAGTTTAAAAGAAATTCAGTGTGAATACTATAGCACCTAACGGTGATGGCTTTGTTCCTGTAGCTGGAAATTCACCTTTTCTTGTTATTAAATTATGATTCCTTTGTTGTTTGTGGTAAGATAGTATATACAAATGATCCACTGAAACGACCAAGATAGTTATCTATAGATACTAAACATTCCATTCAGTGTCTAGGGATGTAGATTAGAAGGAAAGTACCTGCTTGTCATAACATAAAGCTCTGGGTTTGAGCCCAAGTATTATACTAAAAATTCAATCCATTCTTTTGAATTCAGTTTTTTTTTGTTGTTGTTGTTAAGATGTTCATGAGTATAATTTGAAATTAGACATTTTCTTTTCATGTGATAATTCACTTTACTTTATCTCTTAGTTTCTAAAAAATATGATATAAAACCTATTTAGATTAATGTTGTGATTTGGATCATCATCACCTAAGTGTAATTTCTAGAGTTTGGTTGTTAGAGAAGTCATATACTGCAGTGATGCATTGTCACCTAATGCACAGATTATATATGTTTTGGAAATGGGAGTGTACTGGATATTTTATGTGAATTATTCTTGTTTTTCTATTAAATAGATTTTTTTAAAATTATAAAACCACATTTTGCCACGAAGATACTATGAAAATAGCCAGTGCAAATATTCACAGACCTTATAAGCTAATTGATCTAATCTTTCATTGTCAGTGATTGTTCTGGAGACAATATTCCGAACCTCTTTTTTGCCTAAGTAGGCTTTTATGATAGGACTGTATTGCAGGCTCTCCAGAAGACCATCTCCCTCTTGAACTATAGATCTATTCTCTGGACAGGATCAGGAGACGTGACATTTTTCAGTAACTCTAGAACCTTTAATGGCTGGAGCTGAGAGCAAAGCTGACTATGTGGATGGCAAGACAGGATGCAATATGAATTGATGAATCTCTGGGGCTTTCAGCTGGCCTCATCCTCAATTTCATCTTAGGGAGGAGGACGCATAGTCATACTGTTTAATAGAACCTGACTTGGTGGCTCTGTTCCTTGGAGCTGAGAATATATTGACAAATATGTGCCTTGGTTGTAGGTAATCATAATGTATTCAACTCAGATTACGGCTTGAACTTTTGGTGCCAACAACAATTTGGCACTTCATGGAAAATTTTGCTGCCATTATTTCAATGTACTTGACAAACATAAACAAAGATATAGGGTAAAATCACAAATCTATGAACAGTAAATCTGACAGGACCGTTAGAGAAAAGTTGTGCTAAAAAGCACTCTGATTAAAATAACTTCAAAGTAGTATTGTAAGCTAAAAAAAAAAAAAAAAAAAAAACCAAACCCCCCCCCCAAAAAAAAAAAAAAAAAAAAACAGTTTTAATTTTAGTCCCTAAAGCTTGATAATTAATAGTAGCTATTGCTACTATTTCTGCTTATGAATTCAGAGTTAAGGAAAGCAAACCACTATTGGACAGAAGAGGAACAAAATTTATAGAGAAAGAAACCCTATTACCTTTGTATGGCATGGAATTCTGTGTCTCTGAGGCTGGCCGCAAGCTCAGAGACATCCATGTCTGTGTCTCTCTGTTGCTGGGAATAAAGACATACCATCAGGTACAAGTCTCTCTGTGTCTGTCTGTCTGTCTGTCTCTCTCGCTCACACACACACACACACACACACACACACACACACACACACTATGAACAAAAACCAAGGAATACTTTTGGGCTGACGTATACCCAGCAGTAGTAGTAAAAAGGTTGTTTAGAATGTGGGAAACCATAGTTTAGATCCCACTGTAAATGAAAGCAAACTAGCTGATTAAAATGGGAGATTCCTAACCTTTGCCTCAGGCTTTCTTCATCAGAGTATCTAAGCACGGATATCAGGAATCTCTAGTTCTAGAAACCTGCAAAGACCATTCTCTATATGAGAACACTGCTGAGGTCTTCATGATAAATATCACCATTCATGTGTCTCCTTACTGAATTTCTCCACGTTACACTGACATTTTTCTCTTTCACAGCAATTGCTTTATTCAAATATGCAATTCATGGGACAGGTCTGTGTGCATGTGTTCACTGATTTGTTCCACTTTCCAGAATAATTCCTGACTTAGGGAAGTTGCCTATTGTGTTTAGATAATTAAAAGAAAAGGAAAGCTGACATTTTCTGAAAGACTTGGAGGATTGAAAGAACCAGACGAAGATAGAGTGAAAGTTAGTGAGGGCACTGGAAACATGAACAGTAACTAAGACTATAGAATAGAGTAAATAAAGGAAAGAAGGGAGATTGTGAAACAGAATATGTTTCATGCTTGATAAAATAGGCACAATGGCTGGAAAAATGATGGCGAGGGAGCAGCAAGGGGCATGGTACAAACTTTTCCAAAGCAAACTTAAAATCAAGATGCTTTACTGACGATGAACTCAGTAAAGCATTATTTGGATATATGGTGGAAAAAGTCAGCTTCCGAGTTTCTGCTCTATTTAGGATGCAGCTCACAGAAAGACCATGTGAACTTTCTTCAACTAATACTTTTGGGTTATATTACTGATCTGGGATCTGGAGCATAAGATACTACAAGGTTCTATGTATTAATTTTCTGTCAGTTCAAAGAAGTGTGGGTTGAATCAGGAGTGTGGCTGAATTTAAAACACATTGTGAAATTTCCCAAAGCCATCAAAATTCTTTTGACAGAGACATGCTGCTTTTATTTTAACTAAGAAGAAAAATAAATTTCTTTATATCTTTCTTAAATATTTTCACATATTCTGAATTCAGAAGCCATCTAATATTTCTTCTGATAAATGAAGTTAAGCAAGGACAAAAAATAAACTGATGGAACTACAGGCACAGAAGAATATTAAATAAAGTGTACTCACTCCTTTATGCTAAATAATCACAAAAACACAATGAGAGAGTTATGCACAGATATTTATGGCGCCTTATATAAATTACATGGAAACCACTAAAGGCAATGCAGTACTCATTCAAATTCCCCCAATGTTTGTCATTTTTATAACAAACTTGCAAGAACATTTATCAAATCTTTAAAGAAATGACTCTTTGACAGACATTTAAGGAGAAGGGAAGGAGTCTATGGTAGCAAAATGACAAAGAGAATTGAATAGCTAAGACACAAAGGTATGTCAGAGTCTGTCCTTCAGCTCGCATATTATTGATAGAAATAATAGGTACCACATGCATGTAGCTCATATAGAGTAATTCCACCTATTTTAATCTCAGAGCCTGTATATCAGTCACTGATATCTCCCCAGGGTTTACTCCAGTACCTGACACATAGTTAACCCTTCAACAAAATATTTATTGATTTGAAACAGACTATTATAAGAGACACGAACAGTCTGAATCTTAGGGGGTTTCAAAATATCTTCTGATGTTTACTTAGGGGATATTTTTACAAAGTGTTTATTATCTCTATGTAAAAGTGACTTCAGTGAGCATTGAGGACAGTTCTGTACCACTGCTATTACAGGTTGGACTCAAAGCTCTAATGTTTACTTCTGTGATTCAGGATGCACCAGTTTATAAATGCATTATATGATAAAAAAAAGTTCATTATTTTTGAGAATTTTAATGATAATACTCATTTTTTTTTTTTTACCATTTCATCTCAAACCTTTAAATTTTACCACTGCATCTGCTGAATTTCATTCAGTGAATATTCATTGGGTGATACTATGTGCAATGTATTAGAAGCTAGTACCTTAGAGCTCGGTGTACCCTGTGGAAGAGGAGGCAGAAGAATTTTAGAAGTCAGAGGGTATGGGGGACACTGGGAGGACATAGCCCACCAGCTCAATAAACAAGGCTTATATGAGCTCACAGAGACTAACACTGCAGGCATGGGGTCTATAGGAATCTGCACTAGGTCTGCCTAAATGTTATGGGGGATAGCTTGGAGTTTTTACGGGACTTTTAAAAGTGGGAGTGAGGTGTATCTGACTCTTCTGCCTGCTCTTGGGACTCATTTCTCCTATTGGGTTACCTTGTCCTTTCTGAATATGAGGGCTTTTGTCTTGCTCTACTGTATCTTGTTTTGTCTTCTTTGGTTATTGTCTCTTGGAGGCTTTCTCTTTTCCGAAGGGAAACAGAGGGAGATTGAATCTTGGGGAGAGGGGAGGTGTGTGGGAGGGAAAAAAAGAAAAACAAACACCCCAAACAAACAAGGAAATAAAAAACAGTTTCAAAGTTGAAAAAAACGTATTTGCAGATATTGAGAATTCTGCAACTGTTGGAGTTAACGCATGCACACAGGCATCACACACACACACACACACACACACACAGCAGAAAGGTGGTGGCCAAATGCACCTTAGTGGAAAATATAAACATGTATTCGAGCATATATACCTAATTTTAATTGGCAACAGAATTTTATTAGTAAGAATTTTGTAGGTGATAGGTTTTTTGATGTCTTCTTATTTATTTACTTTTTATTTATTTATTTTTAATTCTGTATCCTCCCTGTGGTTCCCTCCCTCCTCCTGTCCCAATCCCTCCCTTCCTCCACCCTCTGCATGCATGCCCCTCCCCAAGTCCACTGATAGGGGAGGACTTCTTTTCCTTCCTTTGATCCTAGTCAATTAGGTCTCATTAGGAGTGGCTGCATTGTCTTCTTCTGTGGCCTGGTAAGGTTGCTTCCCCCTCAGGGGGAGGTAATTAAAGAGCAGGCCAATCAGTTCATGTCAGAAACAGTTCCTGTTCCTATTACAATGGAACCCACTTGGATACTGAACTGCCATGGGCTATATCTGTGCAGGGGTTTTAGGTTATCTCCATGTATAGTCCTTGGTTGGAGTATCAATCTCAGGAAAGACCCCTGTGCTCAGATTTTTTGGTTCTGTTGCTCTCCTTGTGGAGTTCCTGTCCTCTCCAGATCTTACTGTTTCCCACTTCTTTCATAAGATTCCCTGCACTCTGCCCAAAGGTTGCCCATACTAAAGCATATTTATAGCACTTTGAAAATTAATATAAGATTTGAAACTAAGACAATGTTGAATTATTTAACAAGGAAAAGAGATAAATGTATGATTTTTTTTTGCCTTTTCTGAAAGCTATTTGGGGACATGTGGTTGAACAGTGGATGAATTACAAAATTTTTATGTGGTTTTACTTTATACTTTGGATTTTCATTTTTTCCCCTCTTTTGTGTGTGTGTGCTGTATATTTTTGTTTGGGTTGCCTCCAAAGTAGCTTTCTCTGCATGCCACTTAGTTTCTGATTATTTAAAGTACAATTAAGTAATAATCACTTTGTGTAGATTTCTTCATATTACCACTCTTCATATAATTTACATTTAAACCACCTCATCCTGGCCCTACTAGGCCACAGAGGAAGAGGATCCAGGCAGTCCTGATGAGACCTGATAAGCTAGGGTCAGAGGAGGACTTTCTCTATCAAAGGACTAAGGAATGGACGCAATGGGGGGGGGGGAGAGAAAAGGGGAAAAGCCCTGGATATCTTCAATTACTTAAAATAAGTTAAAATTTCACAATTTATACATGTATATAACTTATTTGAGCTGCTAATCTCAGTCCTCTCTTTTATCCTTTATATTCCTGTCAATCCTCTTTTTTTCTAAATTTCCTTTATAAGATTCATTTTTGTTGTTGTTGTTGTTGTTTCATTGTGGGGAGAGGATGAAGTGCTGAGTGAACGTTCATGGCCTTATCAAGAACTCCAAAGCCTCAGATCCGGGATAATATCTAAGCCTTCTGTTGATCCATGCACAGAAATGTTGAGTCTATGGACAGAAAATAAATATCAACACAGCTTCCTCTTCAGGTGTTTATAGTCTGAGGCTGCTCCTCTATAAATACTGCCATTATTAACTCAACCTCTCTACATATTCAGCTGTATAAAAAAATCACTTCTTCAACTTAGGTGTATAAATAAACACATTGAGTGTACAGGTTACTGATGGTATGCCTCCATCAGAGCATATGGCCCTGCCAATTACAGTTTGTGAATGAGTGTGTGTGTGTGTGTATGTGTGTGTGTGTGTATTTGTATCTGTATATCTGTCTTTTTCCATTTCCGTATCACCTTAGCCATGTCAGTTCCTAAATCCATCAACACAGGTCACAGTATTTATGACCAAGGTGACTTATTTAACCTTTAGATCTGTACTTACCATTGCAGCCTGGAGAGTCATCAAAGGATACATATCTCAAGGCAATGATTCTCCATTTCTTAACTTTATCAATGACATCTTTTAACAGAGGCTCCCTTGGATCCTCCTCCTCCCATAACTGGCTGGTGTTGGGACAATTCTTGTGCAGACTCAGAACATCAGAACATCAATAGTTATTGAGTGTACCCTTCTTGCTCTTAATTCTTCAAGTGCCCCTTTCTAAGGTGTTTCCTGAGCCTTTGAATGGCTGACAAGAAGAAGGTTTCCAGCTTCGTTTCTGCTTGTTTCATCTATAATAGGGGTTTTCAACTTTCCTAATGCTCCGACCCTTTTATGCAATTCTTCATGTTGTTGTGACCCCAACCACAAAATTATTTTTGTTGCTATTTCATAACTGTAATTTTTCCATTGTTATGAGTTGTAATATAAATATATAATATGCTGGATATTTGATATATGACCTGTGTGAGAGGACCATTCATCCCCCAAAAGGGTCACAATCCACAAGTTAAGAACAGCTGGTCTATAGCATGCAAACCATGTACATGATCCTTAGTAACAGGGTCTTATCATTTAGCCCTCAAGAGGGATGACAAGACCTTGTATTGTTATGTAGTCTCTGTGACTGTCTTTGACCAATAACTCATAAGGAAGTATTTCATATCAGGCACCGTGGGTTTTTAATAGCACTATCTTCTAGAAGGAGATTTTGTTTTAGCCATAAATACTGTCTTTTTCCAGCTCAAATTGGATACTACATACTAGATTTGCATATGCTGTTTATATACTTCTTTCATTTTAGTTAACCCTCTTCTCTATGTCCATATCACCTGTACCACTACTTCTCTGATTTAACAATGCTAATCCAGTATTTCTACTGTACACTTTCATATTATTTATGTTTACTATCTCGTCCTTAAATAGGATCTTTCTGGATTCCTGACCGCTACAGTAACTCTAAATTGAACACAAATTTAAGAGTTTTAATTCTAGCACCCACATGAGGCAGAGCATGAAACATTTGTTTTCTTGTGTCTGAGTTATCTTACCCAGTACAATTTTTTTAAGTTTCATTCCTTTATCTGTAAATTTCATATTTTTTTTTTACATTAGAAGAAAATTATGTTGTATATGTATTTGTTCTGCATTTACATCATCCATTCCTCACTTTTTGGATGTGTAAGATATATCCTTTTTAGTGATTCTCAACAAAATGGTTGAACAAGTATCTGTGAAGTAAGATGTAGAGTACTTTGGGTATAAGGTCAGGAGTTGAATAGGTAAGTAAAATGGTAGTTGTAGTTTTAGGGTTTTGGGGGGGAAATGAAAAAAAAATGTTTAAAAAATTTTTGTAATAGCTCTATCAATTTTCACTCATACCTTCTGTTGCTCAAGGTTCTCAGATGGAGTGGTAGGGGTAGAGTACTGGTTATGTACATCTAGGTCACTAACTTCAATGAGGAAGACCAGGTTCATGGAATAATTGCAAATTGGATTGGAGTGGACTGTTGTAATTTTTTAAATATAGATCTTAGCTATGCTTAAAGATCAAGATTAAGGTCAGTGTTTCACTGCTGTTTTAACCTTATCTTCTGTGCAGGACTCTATTATTTAAACTATTCTCTGGGATTAATAAGATCAGCCTTACCTTTCAAAGCATGATGAAATGGTTATCTGCTAGTTAAAGTGAAGGTAGATTAGGGTGGTTTTTCAATTATGACTATATGGAGGTGATAGTGACAAAAGAATACGGTAATCTATTATTTGATAAATTTATTCTTTTCCAGGATACTGTTAGTATGTATTTTAAGATTCATTTCATTTTCAGTTATAGGTATTTGTGTGTATCTATGTGTGGTTATGTTTATATAAATTAAGGTAAATGCAGAAGCCAAGAGAGGATGCCCAATAACTCAGGGTTAGAATTATAGGTAGTTGTGAGGAACCTGATGTGGGTACTAGGATTGAAAGTTCTCTCCCAGAAAGAACAGCAAACACCTTTACCCAGTAAACCACCCTTTTTGTCTTTGTAGCATATCGTTTTAATTATTAAACTAATATATCTAAAAATATTTTAACCTATGCAAATAAGTGTTAAAATGTTAAATCTCATACTATCTGTAATGATACTCTGGTTCATAGTTTTAAAAGTAGTTGTTCTGATGATATTTTCTTTTGCCAAATCTCAAGTTCTTAGACTTCATTTTAGGTCAATCATTTACTTACTTGTTCATTACTTAATTATCAATTTTACCTTGTAAAGTAGTACCAGGAGTATAAAAATGGATATAATTATTAGTCTAAAGAACAAGGAAATCAAACAGTGATGAAAGATACATAAAAGACCAATTATAAAGTAATCTGAGCAAGTCCTAGGAGGGTACTGAGTGGCAGGGGGTAAAAGGAAAAGTTACGGAAGTAATATCATGGGAAGAAAGCCTTTCCAGAATGCCTGATAGTGAGCAATATAAAATGTTCTTATGAAATTAATCAGTGTATGATAAAACACGTGCTGAGGTGCTTTAGAAATCTGAAAGTGACTTGTCATTTCCAAGGTCAATTGCAAAAAATGATTGGGGCAAACATTCATTCCCTGAGTGGCAAGTACTTCTCGGTTGAAGGTAAAATATATAGACAGTACATGCACACAATTTGTTTGAATACACTTATTCCACAAGGTAAGGTAAGGTTACTAACTAAAGGCTGGGCTGATCAAAAGAGAGGACTTTGTTTCATCTTTACCTTTTAACTTAACAGAGACCTACAAGCTTGAAATGATTTTGTGATGGGAGCTTTTGATGCGTAGAAACTTAATAGAGGACATGAGGAATGTACATAGAAATAACAAGAGACAGGAGAAGAAAAGATATACACTCAATACAGAGTAATTTACTGCACTGCTGATGAACAATGATGCAAAAATGAATGGAAGAGTAAGCATCTATTTAAGATTTTATGTTTAGGGTATGATGGAGAAGGGTTATTATCTGAGGATACCTTTAAAAGGTAAAACAACAATAACAAACTAGTTAATTTAGAAAAGTACTTCATAATTTTTCTTTCAAGTCAGTTAAAACTTGTTCATACTCAGACATAGAAACTATTTCATTAATAACAGATTTACTCATTTCCCATTTGAACATTGTCATACAGAGAACTATACAGCTATTATTACTTATTACAATAAATATTTTTTAATTTTAATATTTCAAAATTAGTAATTAATAGTTTTAAATTATTTGTATGTATGTCTGTGGGTGTGTGTCTGAGTGTGGGTGTGTATATGTATATGAAATTGCTCACAGAGGCTAGATGAGGGCATCAGATCCATTGGAGCTAGAATTCAGGCTGTAAGTTGCCTAACCTGGGTGCTGGGATTAAAACTCTGGTCCTCTGAAAGAAAAGCAAGCACTTTTAACCACATAGCCATCTCTTCAACTTATAGAACAAATATGATATTGTTGGAGAAATCTGATATTTAATAACTGTTAAGATATACCCAAATTAGCTAACTTGGAAGAATATAAACCTTTGGTTCATGCACAATTAAATTTTAGAATATTTGCCATTGAGTTTGATTTGTCTTCAGGAGAGAAGGCTCTAATTTTGCTTCATAAAGACATGCCACCTTTCTGACCTGTGTTCTCAACCAGCAAACACAAACTAATATAGCGACACAGGATCTCAAGTCCTGCATCTTGGGCTCTGCAGTACACTGATGTCAGTGTATCTTTAGTGCCATAACATTAAATATCCATATGTTTCTTACTTAGCATACTTCTCAGAACAGAGTGGATAATTGTTGGTTCTATTTTGGTGTGTAATACAATGCATTCAAGTAGGAAAAAAGGTTTTTAATTTTTTCATAGTCGTTGAAACTGATATTTTAATGTAACTAGTTACCCCGAAGTCAGGGTGAAAATGGGAGTTAATTCCCTCATGCGGGTTTAACTTTCCCCACTTAGGTGAATTGACCTCAGACTACTGCATCAAAGAACAAATGTATATTCCATATTTAAGTCTGTAACAAAATTTAAGCATAGTGAAAGTGCTTTTTTTTTTTCTTTTTGCATATCCTAAATCCCTTCTGAAACTGACCAGGAAAGAATGTATCAGTCTTTGTATAGATTTTAATCATTGTCTCTTTTATTTGATATTTAACTTATTTTACAGACATGCCCCTAGTAAATATGACTCCCTTCTTTGAAGACTATGTTTTAGGAAGCAATTCAGAGTTCAGAGCACTAATCTTCAATGATTGGTGATCATTGTAGTACCATACCTCAGTATAAGATACTTTCTTGGAAAGATTTCCCATACTCATGGCTTGGCAAGATTAATATGGTGAAAATGGCTATCTTACCAAAAGCAATCTACAGATTCAATGCAATTCCCATCAAATTACCAACCCAATTCTTCACACACCTTAAAAGAAAAATTTTCACCTTCATATGGAACAACAAGAAACCCAGAATTGCTAAAACAATTCTCTACAGTAAAAGATCTTCAGGAGGTATCTCCATCCCTGATATCAAGCTGTGCTATAGTGCAACAATACTAAAAACTGCATGGTACTGGCATAGAAACAGAATGGTGGATCAATGGAATCGAATAGAAGACCCTGACAAAAATCCACACACTTATGGACACCTCATTTTTGACAAAGATGCCTAAAGCATTAAATGGAAAAAAGATAGCATCTTCAATAAATGGTGCTGGTCTAACTGGATATCTACATGTAGAAAAATGCAAATAGATTCATACTTATCACCCTGCACAAAACTAAAGTCCAAATGGATCAAAGATCTCAATATAAAACCAGACACACTAAACCGCTTAGAAGAAAAAGTGGGGAAGAGCCTTGAACTCATTGGCACAGGAAATAACTACCTGAACAGAACAGCAACAGCACAGGCTCTAAGAGCAACAATCAATAAATGGGACCTCATAAAATTGAAAAGCTTCTGTAAAGCAAAGGACACTGTTGTCAGAACAAAACGACTGCCTACAGATTGGGAAAGAATCATCACCAACCTTTTATTTGACAGAGGACTCATATCCAGTTTATATAAAGAGCTCAAGAAGTTAAACAGCAACAAATCAAGTAATCCAATGCAGCCACTCCTGATGAGACCTAATTGACTAGGATCAGAAGGAAGAAAAAGAAGACCTCTATCAGTGGACTTGGGGAGGAGCATGCATGCAGAGGGTGCAGAAAGGGAGGGATTGGGACAGGAGGGGGGAGGGAACCACAGGGGGGATACAAAGTGAATAAAGTGTAATTAATGAAGAATTTTAAAAAAAGATTCTTATTTTTGGATGATATATGTTAACTAGCTGTACTTGATGTTTCACATAAATAATAACTTCTGGTTTTATGTCACAAAACTTAAGTTGTTGATATGAAATTAAGGATGGAATTTGCAAATGTAGAGCTGAATGACTTAACTTTTTTTATTTAATCACTTTACAGCCTTTTACCAGCCCCTTCCCTTTTCTCATCTCAGTCCTGCCCTCAAACCCTCCTCCCACCCTATCCCTGTTCCCCCTCTTCATCTCAGAGAAGGGGAGGCCTCTAAGTGGTACCAACCCACTCTCTCACCCCAAGTCATAGCAGGACTAACTGCATCTTCTCCCACTGAGGGCAGACAAGGCAGTCCAGCTAAGGGAAAGGTATCCAAAGGTAGGCAACAGAGTCAGAGACAGACAGCCCCTGCTCCTGTTTGTAGGCAACCCACATGAAGACTTTCCTGCAGAGACTACGTGGGCTAAGCAATGCAAAGCCTAAGTTTGGAGCAGGAGCTTCCTTGCCCCAGTTAAAGAATATTTGATATTCTACTCTTAGTGTTTACTTACACTATGTATTACTGTTTATAGAGGGCAGCCATAGCCATTTCTCATTGTTACACAGAGAGCTGCTGTTTCTGAATCACTCTCAAACACCTTCTGCTTGAGAATATGTACACTATTACTCCTGCTAAAACTGCCCATCTTAAGACATTGTTATTGCTTCTGGCTAAAATAATAGGAAAGGGAGAGATGCTCAGGTGTAAGAATTGAGGAAATATGTTTCACTTAACAAAGACATCATCAGGAGGCTAGTGGAAACCAGTGATTGCTTTTTAGTGAAAAGCTCTTCCCTAGGCAGAGCTGCTTGACCTATTGAATATGGGAGTATTTTTCATCTCTTGAAATTCTTTTTATCAAAGAAAGCAGTAGCATTATTCCTTTTGGTTATTCCAGAAAAGCACATGAAAGTTTTTTTTTCTTTCTCTCCTCTAGTGAGTCCTTTTGGTTGACACTAGGTAGGACCAACTTGTCAATCTGCTTTTGACCACCAAGTCAAGTCTGCATTTCTCTGTATGGTTGTGGGGTTCACAATGCTTCCACCCTTGCTTCGGCTCACCCCACCACTGCTTATTTTATGTCAACCAAACTAATTGTTCTGTTATTGTTTTTTCCCATCTACTTACTTTTTATTGGCTTAAAATTGCCCTCCTCTTTGCAGCCAGTACTGAAGATACCTGATAAAACAGGATCGGATGAATGGGGAGGAGGTTCCCCCTATCAGTGGACTTGGCAAGGGGCATGGTGGAGATGAGGGAGGGAGGGACTGGGAGGGAATGAGGGATCGGGACACGGCTGGGATACAGAGTTAATAAAATGTAACTGATAAGAAAAAAATAAAATTAAAAAAAAATTGCCCTCCTCAGAACCCATTAAGCTAGTTCATTACCATTGCTTTCCCTCAGTTCAAATCCAGGGGTCACCTGCTCTCCTGCATCTCTCCCCATGACCTCTGTTTCTAATTTCTTAACTCTTTATATTCTTCCTTTCTGTCACAGCACAGAATACCATATGCATGTGCACCTATGTCAAATTTCTACCTCAGAAAATAAATTTGACACATGCAGGAATTAGGTCTTTCACATTCATTTCTGTGCCTTAAGTTTTACAACAGGTACTGAAATGGCATCCAAATGTGTAATTAGACCATTTAAAAAAAACTGTAAAAATAAGAAAAACTTTTTACATGATGTTTTGGATGAGGAAACAACAATCACTTAATTGTCTCAAAGTCACTTCTGAAAATCTGTATTATAACAATTCATCTGTTTTCTAAGGCCTCTTTAGAGCTCTCTTTGTTGTAAGGTTTTTGATATCCCTGAGTATTTCAAGAACACTTAATGAACTGAATGCAATAGTATGATGTGTTTGTGTTGGAAAACTGCTGTTCTGCCGTGATGAGTGGTGAGTGGCAGCCATCTGCAACGGATGGCTCTTTCGGCTTCCACTCGCGGAGCTGACAGTAAAAGGAATCACTTTAACTTTCAAGACCCTAGTCATGAATGAAAGTACTGGATGGACTGTACTTTCAGCTGTCTGTGCCAAAACAGATGGTTAATAGTGGGATAGAGGCTGTGCTTGCATTGGATACAGAAAACTTTTGCAGAGACTCAAAGTACTACCTAATTCTGTTGGCCAGTAGAATTTTACAATGTTTGATTTTGATGGATATTTTTCTGTATTTGATTTGCACTCATTGATGACTGTCTCTGCTCTTTCTGGAGTGCAAATCTATTTAAGTTAGATAGAAAATGGAAAATAAATAATTACTTTATATAGGACCATGACATTTTGGGATGCAGATTTCTTTTTTTTCATTTTTGAAAATTGAGAACTTTTAATTATGTTTAATGACCTTTAATAACAACAACACATAAAATGGTCTATTTCATAACATTTTGGAAAAAAAACTTAAAATACTTTTAAAAATGTACTTTCTTTTTTCATTAATTTATTTATTCATTAATTTTACATCCCAAACATAGCCCCACTCTCTTTTTTTCTCCTAGACCCACCCTCCCACCTAATTCCTTCATACACCCAGGTAACAACCCACCCTGGCACATCAAGTCGCATCAGAACTAACTACCTCTTCTTTCACTGAGGCAAGACAAGGCAGCCTTACTAGGGAAATGTGACCCAGAGGGAGGAAACAGAGTTCTCCTCAGAGGCAGTCCCCACTCCAATTGTTAGGAGTTCCACTTGAGTATTAAGCAGTCCATCAGCTTCATATATGTAGGGGACCTAAGACCATTCCATGCATGTTCTTTGTTTGGCGGTTCAGTTCCTATGAGCCTCCATGGGCCCAGGTTAGTTGGTTAACCTGGCCTTCTTGTGGTGTCCTTGATGTCTCTGCCCCCTCAACCCTCACTCCCAGCTTTTCCACAAAAGTCCCTGTGTTCTGCCTCATGTTTGGCTGTGGGACTCTGCATCTGTTTCCATTACCTGCTGGATGAAGCTCTCAGATGATAGTTATGCTGGGTTCCTATCTACAGTCATAGCAGAGTATCATTAATAGTGTCAGAGGTTAGGTCTTTCTCATGGGGTGAGTCTCAAGTTTGGTCATATCCCCAATCTCTGTTCTGTTTTTTTTTTTTTTTTTTAATCCCTGCACATCTTGTACACAGGACAAATTTTGTGTGGAGGGGTTTGTGGGTGGTTGGTGTGCCCCTCCCTCCACTGGAAGTCCTGCTAGGCTACAGGATGTGATCACTTCAGTCTCAGTATCTCCTCTAAAAATAGTCTCAACTAGGGTCACCTCCATATCTTTCTAGGAGCTCCCCCATCCAAGGTTTCCAGTGTGTCTGAGAGATGCTTCAATACCAATTTCCCTTCTCTATCCCAGCCCTCTGACTCCCATCCCTGTCCTCTCCACATCTGATGTCCCTGTTTCACTTCTCCACCTCCTCTCTCATGCAGTTCTCTCTCCATCTACCTCTTCCACCTATTATATCTCCTCTTCTTAGTGGTATTCAAGTATCCTCCTGTGGGTCCTCCTTGCTACTTATCTTCTTTGGGTCTGTGAGTTTTAGTACAGTTATACATTATATGGCTAATACCCATTTATGAGTGAGTACCTACCAAGTGTGTCTTTTTGGGTCTGGATTACCTCACCCAGGATGATATTTTCTATTTGCCTGCAGTTAGACAGCTTTGATGAATAAACAATGTTAATGGTAGCTAACTGGTAACTGTTATAGTAAGAAAGTCTTGGTAGTTACAAAACTAACCAAAAAGTGAAGCCTGACGAAAGCAGGCAACTAGGAAGCATGAAGTAACATGACCTCTCATCTTTATTTATCAAAGTTACATTGTTCCTATTTATGGATTCAGAACACACATCTAAAGGAATAAAAAATAAGGTTCCAGTCACTCCACTGCTTTGGTTCATGTTTAAAGAGATAAGTGTACCATAACCTTGTGGGGTTGCTGCATATATACACTAAGAACATGGGGTTAGTCAAATGTCAAGAAACTTTAACCTTTCTTCTATTTTTCCAAGAGCAATACAGGCTGGGGGACATTGTTTTACTCTTGAATCTATTGTTCACTAATGGGAAAAAGTAGTGAGAGTTTGAATACCAAGTACATTATTCACCAAACTAATAAAGTTCAGAAATTACCTCTTCTCTACCTTTATTGCTCATTAACCGCTACAGCAGATGGTGGTAGTGTGACTTATTCTTGTTATTTACACCTATTTAGGCTTAGCTATAAAAAGAACTCTAACACTATGCTCAGCTTGCTTGAAGTGAGAACATTCATTCAAACATTCTATATAGTTATGTATATATATATATATATATATATATATATGTATGTGTGTGTGTGTGTGTGTGTGTGTTTACACTCCTCCAAACATAATACTATGTGTTGAACGTAAAATGGTAAAGAGAGTCGGGATTGCTATGATGGCCAAGCTTATGTTTCACAGAGGAAGAAGAAATTCAGTTAACAAGGAAACCACAGGAAGAAAATGATGCAGCAGTTGTCACTTGTGATGAGTTCTGTGAATGGAGAAAAGCAATTAATACCTAATTCTCATGCATACTTAAAGTCTCTTTGTCACTTGTCAGGGAAACTGAGGTCAGCTGTAACAGAAGAGACCAGATAATCTGCCTTCATGCAAAATGAGCAAAAGTACATGGTGCTGAAATAAATGGGTGGGAGCTGAATGAAGAACAGGTGAAGGTCAGGGAAAGAAGGTTCAATGAACACGGAATAAAGAAAATGGGTGCAGGCAAAAAAATGGCTGGGAGCAGGCAAAAGGTTGGGGTGCTCAGAGAGGTCTTGGGCTCAGGGCAGTCTTCATAGGTTATTTTCTCCCATCAATCATTGAATTTATGATCTCAGAAACAACTTCCAAAGACTTACGGCTTCAGAATTGCATTGTGTCCACATAATGGAAGAAATATATGGAAAAGGCAGCTTACAAATTAGAAGAATGTTTCCATGAAGCAGCAAAGCTGGTGTGATACATTCCCTCACCAAGCATCACAAATGAGCTGTAAACACGGACTCTTTCCACAAGGCTTAGTTTACAAGAGACCACAAACCACAGCTGAAACCATGTTTAATGATCAAGCAACAACACTGACATTTGAGTCTCAGTTATGAAGCTCTTAGGGTTTACTTAAAGATTTCACACGGACTTCTTTAACCACAAGAATGCAAATTTTCGTAGAGTCTGGGAGTTGTGCATTTCTTAAGGGTGTCATTTAGAGGGAAAAAACCGAGTCATGATGAAAAGCATTTGAGCACTTTTTATGAGGGTAAAGGAGGTTTTGTGTTTTGCCTTTCTCCCCTTTCTCTCTCCATTCATCTTTTTTTTTTAATTTTATTTTTTCTTATCAGTTACATTTTATTAACTCTGTATCCCAGCCGTGTCCCGATCCCTCATTCCCTCCCAGTCCCTCCCTCCCTCATTTTTTTACTTTACCTGTGTATTACTGAAGATTATCCGGTAGACAGGATTAATATCTCACTAACATATCCAGTAGTCAATCAGTGAATATACATAAAAAATAGGAAATCTCTTTGTTAATTTGTATACATAGTGTGTGCAAAATATAATAAAAGTAGAATGATGATCTCCCTGCTTTGCCTTTCTGTTTCCCTACTGCTGGTGGCATGCTTGAGCTGAACAGGCATTGAGTGCTAGGACTAACTCCCATGAGTAGTGTTGTTAGTCTGTATATAATCATGGCTTAAACTTGATGTTCTCAAGGGTAGCTGCAACTAGATTTAACTAACTGATGTTTATGTCACAATATCCAAGGAAGTGGGAAGTGTGGTTGATAGAAAGTGTGTTTATAGACAGTGTCAAGAACCTGTCTTGAAACTCTACCTTTGGGGATCGCCAAGCAGTGAACATTCTTGTTGAATGTTGTTACAAACTGTAATCATAAAAAGAAAGGGCAAACATTAGAATTGTGAATCCTGGGCAATTTCTTCTTTCTTTTTCTCTCTAAACCAATATGTTTGTTAAGAATAATAATAGTAAAAAAAGAATCACAGACTAGATTTCAAGTGTCTTTTTACCCAAGACTCAATTTTGCTAAATCAAACAGATAACAGAAGCATTATTTTCCACCTCTTTTCCCCTCTTTTAGAGCACATGTTTAAATCAAACCAGCCTCATATTTTACGTCTTACATTTGAATAAACAGAACACTTTCATTTAGAGCCAAATAATTCTGCACTGCGATTGGCACAGGTTAACGCTGTTCCATAATGAGAGCCATTGGCAGTTCATTTTAGCCAGGTAGAGAGCACAGAGAGGCATTGTGATCCACCTGGAAAATCCTAAGCACAGCTTGTGGAGAGTTGCAAATAGCAATAAAACTGGACCCAAGAAATGAGATGACCCTAAGAAATCAGAAAATTTGGTGAGCATAAAACCTTAGACTGTTTGCACCCCATAATTAGTCCTGAGGATTCATTCCTTCCCCCATAATCCTGCTTTAATCCTGTCTCTCCTTTCTTCATATTCTTTTCACCAAAGAATCTTTCACCAAAATCTGCATAATATAAAAATTTCCCTGAATTCTTTGTTGTTCTTCAGGAAAAATTCTCTTTCCTCTCCTCCAAATCTTACACAACGATTTTAAGATAATTTATACCTCCTTCCACTGCTGCTTAAAGAGATGCCCACTCAGTGTCTCCATTGATGCCCTGATGGGTAGAGTCTTTCAGAGGTCCTCTGTGGAGGGCTCCTGTCCTATTCCTTGTCTTCTACTTCCCATGTCTATCCTGTTTGCCCTTCTGAATGAGGATTAAGCATCTTTATTGTTCAGCTTCTTTAGGACTATTGATTTTAGTATGTTTATCCTATATTATATGGCTAATACCCACTCATAAGTGAGTATATTGGACAGAGTGACAGAAACCATATAGAAGAAGAGGGATAGGGAAAGACCTGGAGGGGACAGGAACTCCAGAAGGAGAACAACAGAGCCAAAATACCTGGGTCCAGGGGAGCCTGCAGGAACTGATACTCCAACCAAGGACCATGCATGGAGAGGACCTAGACCCCCTGCTCAAAGAAAGCCCATTGGCTGTTCAGTTTCTAAGTGGGTTCCCTAGTAAGGGATACAGGGGCTGTCTCTGACATGAACTCAGTGGCTGGCTCTTTGATCACCTCCTCCTGGGGGGATGTAACCTTGCCAGGACACAGAGGAAGATGATGCAGCCAGCCTTGATGAGACCTGATAGGCTAGGGTGAGATGGAAGGGGAGGAGGACCTGTCCTATCAGGGTACTAGGGAAAAAGCATAGGGGTTGAAGAGGGAGGGTAGGTGGGGCTGGGAGGAGACAATGAAGGGAGCTGCAGCCGGGATACAAAGTGAATAAATTGTAATAAATAAATATATAAATATAATTAAATTTAAAAAAGAAATGCCCATTCACTCATTAGAAATAGCTTTTCTTTTTTTATCTTTTTTATTTTTTATTAATTACAGTTTATTCATGTTGTATCTCCCCATAAGCCCCTCCTCCCCTCCCAGTCTTACCCTCCCTCCCCCTTCTTCTTGCTTGCCCCTCCCAAGTCCACTGATAGGGGAGGTCCTCCTTTCCTTCTTTCTGATCTTAGTCTATCAGATCCCATCAGGAATGGCTGCATTGTCATCTTCTGTGGCCTACTTTCCTAATTCTCCATAATAGTTTCTGTTGCGTTAGTGGCTGAAGGTCAGAGAAAATGGTAATAAGCTTACTGCCATGTATATACCAATAATTTAGTATCTTCCCAGGTACACTGAAGAAACAAGTGAATATTTGATGATCGATCCTTAGTTAGGAAAACAAATGGAATGGACATTGGAAGTATGAGAAAACAAGAAACAGGGCAAGAGCCTACCATAGAGGACCTCTGAAAAACTCTACCTAGCAGTGAATCAGAGCAGATGCTGAGACTCATAACCAAACCTTGGGCAGATTGCAGGGAATCTTATAAAATAAGGAGAAGTTAGTAAGACCAGGAGAGAACAGGAGTGCCACAAGGACCAAATATATCTGGGCACAGAGCTCTTTTCTGAGACTGTATCACCAACCAAGGACCATGCATAGATATAATCTAGAACCCCTGCTTGGATGTAGACCATGGCAGCTCAGTATCCAAGTGGATACCCTAGTAAGGGGAACAAGGACTGTCTCTAACATGAACTCAGTGGCTGGCTTTTTGACAACCTCCCCCCTGCCCTGAGGGAGGAGCAACCTTGTTAGGCCACAGAGGAGAACATTGCAGCAGTTCTGATGAGACCTGATAAACTAGGATCAGATGGAAGGAGAAGAAGACCTCCCCTCTCAGTAGACTTAGAGAGAGGCAGGAAGGAGATAAAGGAGGGAGGGTGGGATTGGGAGGGAATGAAGGAGGGGGCTATAGCTGGGATACAAAGTAAATAAACTGTAATTAATATAAAAAATAAAAATTATAAAAATTCTTATTAAAATAGTTGTAAAAAATTTCAGAAAGAAAAAAATATAGCACAAGAATAAAACATGTAACCTCACCATCCACAAACACTCAGTTTTCCACTTGGGCTTCAGAGTGAGTTCCAGACTGCCTGTATCAAACAAAAAATGTCTCTTCCTTTCTCCAACCTAAATCAAACAAGTAATAAAACATGAATGACAACAGCAAATGCATAATTAAAAATTCTCTGTAGTTGTAGGGCTAGAGAGATAGTTCAGAGGTTAAGAAATAGCTACTATTTTATAGGACCTGGGTTCAGTTCCATCACCCACAAAAGTCAGTGACACAACCAGTTTTAACTTTAGTTTCAAAGGATTCACACACGTTTCTGTCGTATGCAGGCACTAGACACACATGCGATGCACAGACATCCACCCAGACAAAATGATCATATACATAAAATCTTAAAATCCTCTGTAGTTACAATGAGATTGGAGAAATACATTTTGTTGTTTTAGAGTACGTAGGTGAATTCATGTAGGTATAATACAGTGTATTTGGTCAGAAAACTTAGAAATAAGTGTCTTTGAATGTTGCCACAAGGAAAACAATAGATCCAATAGTGTGAGTAAGTAAATATATTTACCTAGATTTAAACATCATATTATATATAATATCTAATATATATAGTATGTATATAGCTACATATATATGTCTAAAATCATCACAAGACCCCATGTAAAAAGGTACAACCTCATTTGTCTATTTAAATAATTTAAATAGAATTAAATAAATTTAAATTAAATACTTTAAATAAAAAATTTAAATTTAAAAACACTATATAAAATTTTCTGTTTCCTACATGTGTGTAGATTTATATATTTATGTATCTTACATTGGTAAGATATATCTGAAAATATATTTTGAGAGTTTACTTTTTGTTTAAAGTTACAATTTTCTTTCATTGTTTCAAATTATACTTTTTCTGGTGGGAAAGGAAAGGGTTTACTTAAGCTTACAGTTCTTTTGTGTTTGGGTGAAATCTGTAATATCCCTTAGGCCCATTTAGTTTATAACGACTGTTATCTCAAGTATTACTCTGTTTAGTTTGTCTGGATGACCTGTCCATTGGTGAGAGGGGGTATTGAAGTCTCCCACTATTAGCATGTGAGGATCAATGTGTGATTTAAATTGTAGTAGCATTTTACTTAAAAAAAATTTGGGTCCTTTGATTGGTGCATAGATATTAAGAATTGAAATGTCATCTTTGTGGATTTTTCCATTTCTATGTTCTTCCCTATCCTTTCTGATTAGTATTGGTTTGACATCTATTTTGTTAGGTATTAAAATGGTGTGGGCAGCCTTGCCTAGTCCCTTATTTCAGTGGGATTAATTTAAGTTTCTCTCCATTTAGTTTGATATTCCCTATAGGCTTGCTGCATATTGCTTTTACTTTGTTTAGGTGCTAGTTTATCTGGATTTCTACATGTAGAAAACTGCAAATAAATCCATACTTATCACCCTGCACAAAATTAAAGTCCAAGTGGATCAAGAACCTCAACATAAAACCAGGCATACTAAATCTGTTAGAAGAAAAATTGGAGAAGAGCCTTGAACTCATTGGCACAAGAGACAAGTTCATGAACATAACACCAGCAGCACAGCCTCTAAGATCAATAGTCAATAATTGGGACCTCATGAAACTAAAATGCTTCTGTAAAGCAAAGAACATTGTCAACAGAACAAAGCAACAGCCTACAGTCTGGGAAAGATGTTCACCAACTCTACATCTGACAGAGGGATAATATCTAGAATATATAAAGAACTGAAGAAGTTAAACAGCAACAAACCAAGTAATCCAATTTAAAAAAATGAGCTACAGAGCTAAACAGAGAATTCAAAACAAAGGGATACCAAATGACAGAGAAACACTTAAAGAAATGCTCAATGTCCTTAGTCGTCAGGGAAATGGCAACTCCCAAGAACCCTGAGATCACACCTCATACCCATCAGAATAGCTAAGACCAAAAACTCAAGGGATGATACATGCTAGAGAGGATGTGGAAAAAGGGAACCCTCCTCCACTGCTGGTGGGAATATAACCTTGTACACATCTTTGGAAGTCAAACTGGCACTTTCTCAGAAAATTAAGAATTGCGCTACCTTAAGATCCAGCTATACCACTCCTGGGCATATATACAACCATACAACAATGACATTAACACAACCATGTTCATAGCAGCTTTGTCCATAAGAGCCAGAATTTGGAAACAACCTAGATGTCCCCCACCTGAGGAATGGTTACAGAAATTGTGTTACATTTACACAATGGAATACTACTCAGCAATTAAAAACAAGGAAATTGTGAAATTTTCAGGGAAATGGGTGGAACTAGAAAAGATCATCCTGAGTGAAGCAGAAAAACACATCATCCAGAAGCAGAAAAACACATATGGTATATACTCACTTATAAGTGGATATTAGACATATGATATAGAATAAACATACTAAAATCTATAGTCCCAAAGAAGCTAAACAACAAGGAGGACCCTAGGGATGGGGCTTAGTCTCAGAAGGGCAAACATGATACACATCAGAAGTAGGAGAAGACAGGGAACAGGACGGGAGCTTTTCACAGGGGGCCTCAAAAAGATTCTACCTATCAGGGTATGGAAGCAGATGCAGAGACTCCTAATCAAAGTTTGGGCAGAGTACAGGAAACTCATGGAATAATGGGGAGATAGAAAGACCTGGAGGAGACAGTAGCTCTACAAGGAGACCAACAGAGCCAAAAAACCTGGGCTCACGGTGCTTGCAGAGACAGATAAGATACTGCAATCAAGGACCATGCATGGAGAGGTCACCTAGACTTCCTGCTCACATGAATCCCATAATCTACTCAGTTTCCAAGTGAGTTCCTTAGTACGGAGATGAGGGACTGTCTCTGATATGAACTCAATGGATGGCTCTCTGAGTTCCATTTCTAGGGGTGCAGCCTTGACAGGACAGAGGAAGATGATTTTGCAGCCAGCCCAGATGAGACCTTGTAGGCTAGAGTCAGATAGAAGGGAGGAGGTCCTCCCATATCAATGAACTAAGGGAGGGACATAGGAGGAGAAGAGGAAGGGTGAGTGGGACTGGAAGGTGATGAGGGTTGGACTACAGCCGGATACAAAGTAAATAAATTGAAATAAATACATAGATAGAAAGATAAAAAAATAAATAAAATTGATATGACATTTTATTTTTCATTATAGGACATCAGAATTCAATTTTATGTCTTTAAAATAAAATTTTGTAAAAGCAAGATTTTGTAAAATGTTGTTGCAGTGAATTTTCTGTGTGCTAAGGAGCTTCATGGAAAGGGTTCCTGGCTCAACCTACAGTTCCTTGTCAATGTGCCTGGGTCCACACTGCATCCTACTATGCTGTACAGCTGATGCACCTCCCATCCCTCATCACACAGAGTACAAAAGGATATATTTTTAAGGCTTCCCTGATTTCATATTTGAGTATTTTGAGGTATGTTTCCATGTGTTTCTAAATGCAAGATTGGATACTATATCTTTTGATATAAGTGTTTGGTTTAGTCATGACAATAATTAGAAACATTGTATGAGTGAAGAGTTGGGACTTTCGGAAAATTCCATAAATCAAAGATAGTAAATTTGTGTTACAATAACTAAGGAAAAAAAGTAAGGAAAAAAATTATAAAATTACCATGAAGGTGTTTTAATCTTAGGGAGATCTAATTTGCATTTAGTTTGGAAAAAATACGGCCTGCTTTTCTTTTTAAAATTCAAATAATATTATTAATTCTTGCAGAATTTCATTCAGTGTATTTGAATCATAGTAAACTTCCTCTCACAACTACTCTCAAATCCACGCACACCTCCTTTTCCTTAAAAAAAAAAAAGTTTGGAGTCAAACCATGTTCCCTTCTGGTGGCTCAGTTACAAAATATCTTGTTTTCTAAGGACAGAAAATCAATTCCATGCAATAGTGATAAATGAAGCAGGATTTAAAGTGTTGATCTCATGCCCTCTTTGCTGCAGAGGAGCCTTCCTTCATACTGTAGCAGACTCATCTCTTCCCCACACATTGTGGTAAATATGGGTCTGCCTCAAGTTTAATAAGCATCTGTGTCTAACACAATGGTTTGCAATTGAATTGAGACCACCTTTTTTCAATTTAATAATATTTCTTTAGTAAGAATATACAAAATTCCAGTAAAAATGGGTTTGAATAATATTGAGGGACTCTTTGCAGTGACACATGATACGATGTATAACTTTTTCACAATAGGAAATTGATAGGAGTTTAGAAAGACAGCGTGTTGAATAATGAATCTTAAAAGTCAATACTGCAAATGCCTCAAAAAGAGGTTGAGAGGCAGTGTTCACTGGAGTCACAAGAAACTGTGATATAAGAAAGGAGATCCCTTGGGCAGGAGGCAGAAATGACAGAAAGGAACAGGGCTGGAAACTTATGATATTTTGGGGGCACTCTATTTTACATGTGAGGTATGACTACCTAGGCTAGTTGACTTTGTGAAAAATACATTTCTCTGTTCCTATGTGTCTACACACTAATATGTAATATTTATTACTATACATATCATATATATATATATATATATATATATATATATATATATATATATATATATATATATATATGTAAAGTGTTAACAAGGAAGTCAGATTCCATTTTTTGGTGACATGCTATATAAACAATATGCCCAAAATTTGACACGTATGCATGTGTTCATTTTAAGCCACTAGCATGGTGGTGGTAAAAATTTTGACTTTGATTTTTGTTTTGCAGTTTGAATTTTCTCTCCCTGTGGTCTTCCTTACCCATTTCTCTATGTAACGTGACTGAGTCTTACTGTTTCTTTGTCTCGGAGATTTTGTTGCCTGAATAAAAATTTCAGAAACATTGTGATCTCTGTCATTACTTACTGCAAAAGGATATAGACATGGAAGCAATCAGTTAGATGGACAGGAGAGTGAAGAGGGCATCTCCAGCCACAGCAAGTTAGTACTACTGAGGGGACGATGCTGGTAGATCAGGCGCTTTTAAAGGACAGTTCTCTATACTCAGAGAATTCTGTAAGTAGTAGTAGGACTTCAGGAAAAACTAGGGTTGCTAGACTGATATTCTGTTATCAGGTCTTTTACATACTCCTAGAGAAAGTCAAGGAACATCATGGGACTTCAAGTGAACATATAGCCTTGATCAATAATGTATATATATATTTATATATACGCATACACACACACACGCACACACATATATATGTGTGCATATATATGCTGGGTTTTGTTTGTTTTTTCATTCTTACCTTCCCAAAAATCACTGAGCAAAAAAAGAAAATTCAGGTGCTGATATTTCTGAATATAGTAATCTGTATTTATGTAGTTGCCTGATTTATTTTTTTTTCCAGTTAGTGGGTATTTTTATTTGGTTTCCCATTTGTACGTAAAGTGCCATTAAATTTTTAAAATTTAATAAATTTATTATTTTATTTATTAAATTTATTCACTTTGTATCAAAGCTGTAGCCCCCTCCTTCATCCCCTCCCAATTACACCCTCCTTCCCTTTTCTCCTTCCAAGCCCCTCCCCAAGTCCACTGATAGTGAAGGTCCTCCTCCACTTCCATCTGACCCTAGCTTATCAGGTCTCATCAAGACTGGTTGATTTGTCATCCACTGTGGTCTGTTTTCTCCCCTCAGGGGAAGGTGATCAAAGAGCCAGCTACTGAGTTCATGTCAGAGACAGTCCTTGTTCCCCCTATTAGGGAACTCATTTGGATACTGAGCTGTCATGGGCTACATCTACACAGGATTTCTAATGTATCACCATGCACGGTCCATGGTCCTTTTTAAAGAACCTCCAGGTCTGTCATCTCCCCCTTTTGTCATAAGATTCCCTGCACTCTGCCTAAAGTTTGGCTATGAGTCTCAGTATCTGCTTTGATACCCTGCTGCATAGGGTCTTTCAGAGACCCTCTGTGGCAGGCTCCTGTCCTGTTACTCGTTTTCTCCCTCTTCTGATGTCTATCCCATTTGCCTTTCTGAATGAGGATTAAGCATCTTATTCTGGGTCCTCCTTCCAACTTAGCTTCTTTAGGTGTGCAGATTTTAGTATGTTTATCCTATTATTATATGTCTAATATCCACTTATAAGTGAGTGTATACCATGTGTATCTTTCTGCTTCTGAGATATCCTCACTCAGGATGATCTAGTTCCCACCATTTGCCTGCAATTTCATGATTTTTCTCGTTTTTAATTGCTGAGTAGTATTCCATTGTGTAAATGTACCACAATTTCTGTTAACTATTCCTCAACTGAGGGGCATCTGGGTTTTTTCCAGATTTTGGCAATTATGAATAAAGCTGGTTTATCTTAACCAAGAGAACATTTGCATTTCTTTTTCTAATTGAATATTAGTATAATACCTTTAGAATGAGTTGGGAAACCAGCAGAACCAAAATATCTGGGCACAGGGGTCTTTTCTGAGACTGATACTCCAACTAAGAACCATACATGGATATAACCTAGAACCCCTTCACAGATGTAACCCATGGCAGCTCAGTAACGAAGAGGGTTCCCTAGTAAGAAGAACAAGGACTGTCTCTGACATGAACTCAGTGGCTGGCTCTTTGATCACCTACCCCTGAGGGGGGAGCAGCCTTACCAGGCCACAGAGGAGGGCAATGCAGCCAGCAGTCCTAATGAGACCTGATATGCTTGGGTCAGATGGAAGTGAAGGAGGACCTCCCCTATCAGTGAACTTAGAGAAGGGCATGGGAGGAGATGAGGAAAGGAGGATGGTATTGGGATCGAATGAAGAAGGGGGCTACAGCTGGGATACAGAGTGAATAAACTGTAATTAATATAAAAATAAAAATTTTAAAAAAGGGAAAATATAAATGACTGGCCAATATTTCTGGCTTTGTTTTTCTGAAGGGGAAATTTGCATTTTAAAATTTGAACTTAGAGCTTTCATGACTAGCTTGTCTTAGCAATTTTATGAATGTAATGGGACCTTTGAGGCTAAATACAAAGGTTGTATTTTAAATTCATTTACAGTAAAGTAGGTCAATCTTTCTGTCAGTCCTAAACAATTAACATAATTAAATAATATCTTCATTTTTGAAAACACTAAGTACCCAACATGAACCAGCAGAAGCTACTCCGGGCATCACTGAGGAAAACAGAAGGTTGAAATAAAAGGATATATCAGTTACACACATTGCAAATATCACAGCACTCTGGGGCTTTTCCCCAGGCTGTGAACTCAACATTGGATTCAGGGAAGTAGTTGCTTCTGTCAACTGAAGCCAGCAGTTCTGGCTTCTGGCTGAGTTTACAATTAATTATTTATCTAGCTCAGATCCAGACTGACTGCTGCTATATTCTTATTCTGGTCCAGGGCATAAACTCATACAAGCTGCAAGCACAATGTGTAAAATGGTCCACATGATCCAAATGGCTCTTGGGAAAATCACTGCAAACAGCACAGTTGTTTTTTGTTGCCAGGTGCTGAATTTTAAACTGCCTGGTGCCAGAAGACCAGGGGCTCACAATTTGGTCCTGAGAAGGCATTTCTTTGATGCTTGGAGGCCAAACTCATCAGTGAGCTAAAGAGAGTTACCATCTACAGCAGACAACAAAGGCAATGACCTCAACTGTCCTGATTTCTCTTGATCTAAGTTGCTCATGGAACCATTGTGTTCTTTTCTTGCTCAGCCTACATAGCCCTGAGGTTGTTAAATGAACAGAAGAGGAATTGAATTTTTTTCAGTTTCATCCCCTAGAAGTGCTCAGGTTTCACCTCCAGTCTTGGTATATTAGGGCTTAATATCAGGGATTTTCTCTTCCCATAAATGCAAATATCTAAGCAGTTCTCTAATGGGTATGAAACCTTTATTAACTTTCCACTAGAAATAAAACATATAGGGTTTATGGATAGGAAAATACTTTTTTTTTTTTGGAAATGGGTTTTCCCTTTAGGTTTTTGTACACATTTCTTATTTTTAGTGTCATGTGCAACATAGGATTAGCCATCTAACATTTGTCATAATGGAAGCCAAGTATATTCCTGAGGGCTGTTAGGGCTAGGGATTGTGGAAAAATTGATGGCTCCAACTGAGATATATATTTCTTTCAGTTCCTACAGTTCTAGATGCTGAAAGTCAAACAAAGATGCCAGGGAGACAGATTTCATTCTGAACCTTCTTCTCTTGGCTTGTAGACTCCTACCATTTCCCAGGGGATCACATCATCTCTTGTGTCTTTCTTGAGGGAGATCTGTCTTCTGTGTCTGTTGTGTCTTTTTCTGACATTCGTCTTACAAAGACACAAGTTGTACTAGATCTCAGTATTGCCCTTATGACCTCATGTAACTTTAATTTGTTCATAAAGCCCCTGTCTGTAAATACTGCCCCAGAAGAGGGTAGGGATTCAACATACAAGTACAGGAGGGAACACAGTCATTCCACAGCACCAAGTCAATATTAATTATTTAAAACTTGATTGAGAAAGTGGACTAAAGGCAGCATTTTTTGCATTTTCATTTTTATTACAGTTTATTCACTTTGTATCCCAGCTGTAGCCCACTGCCCCTCATTTCCTCCCAACTCCACCATCCCTCCCTCATTTCCTCCCATGCCCCTCTCCAAGTCCATTGATAGGGGAGGTCCTACTTCCTTTTCATCTGACCCTAGCTTATCAGGTCTCATCAGGACTGGCTGCATTGCCCTCCCCTGTGGCGTGGCAAGGCTGCCCCCTCTCAGGGAGAGGTGAACAAAGAGCCAGCCATTGAATTAATGTCAGAGATTGTCCATCTTCCCCTTACTGGCGAGCCCACTTGGATACTGAGTTGCCATGGGCTACATCAGAGCAGGGGTTATTTCAATGAATGGTCCTTAGTTGGAGTATCAGACTCCAAAAAAAAAAAAAAAAACCCAAACCAAAACAAAACAAAACAAAAACAAACAAACAAAAACAAAAAAAACCTGTGCCCAGATATTTTGGTTCTGTTGCTCTCTTTGTGGAGCTCCTGTCCTCTCCAGGTCTTTCTATCTCCCCTTTTGTTCATAAGATATCCTGCACTCTATCAAAAGTTTGTCTATGAGTCTCAGCACCTGCTTTGATAACCTAAAGGCAGCATTTAATGATGTATTTCATTTATATTCTACTTCAATGGTTTATACCACCTACTTTGATTATGGTTATTATTGAGTTTCTAGAAACTGCTTCAATAGATTCATTGTGGTGTTCTTTTATTCTTTTGTCTTATTTTACTTCCTTAAAAAATTGACAGTGGGGCCACTTTTCATATTGAAATTCATTTTCTTTGTATTTCCTAAATTGCTTTTGGTTCACTGTTACTCCCTTGGTACCACTTTCTTATGTACTTTTTAATAGTTTTATATTTCTAGACCTACTTCTCAATTTTTCTATTGCCAAGAATCAAATGTTAATGGTTTTTATCCCTTATTCTTTGTTGGTTTGCTCAGGCAGTACTAGTGTTCATATATATTACTTGATTTACGATTTTATAGTGTTGGCTTCACATTCATCTAACATTTCTTCATGAACTCTAGAGTTATACATGAACCTAATTTTTAGACATCACATATACTTCCTTCAAAATCAGTATTTTTTAAATTGGCATAAGGGCCTAGAGATTAACTTCAGTAGTAGTGTTTATCCAGCATCTACTCTGGGTTTAATCTGTACCAATATAACATAAAACAAATAACACCAGCAATCTCCCCACAAACACAACCACAACCAATACAAGAACAAAGCCACTGAAATATCTTCACTGAATTTATTCTCCTGTTTTACTCTTCCCATTCTCTCATTATATTGGAGATTGCTATACAGAGAGCCAACTACTCAACTCTTTCATCTTCCTCATATTTTTCTGTAAGTCATACTATTTATGTATTTTAAATAAATGTCACATTTCATCACATTTCGTTCTCTTTTTACATTGCTTTTGCCTCACACTGGACCTCCTTCATCACTCATATGAAACATTAGCAATTCTTATGGCACTCCCTTCAGGGCTGTCTTTCCAATCCATCTTCCACATGCCAGTGAGACTGATTTTCCTAAGAGAGTTATTTGAAACCATACATCGCATTTCCAACCTTAATGGCTGCCACAGTCTGCAACATATGACAAAACATTCTTACCAGGGTATGTTTACAAAGCATCAAGCAAGGCTCTATGATCTGTTTTTGTACACTTAGATTCTGTCTCTTGTTCCTCTGCCTTCACATTTGTGTGTGTGTGCATGTGTCCATGTTTATATGTGAATGTGCGTATGTGTTCTTTTATGTTTCTATATATGTTTGCATTTCTTTCTTGTGTGTTTGTGCCTTTGTGTGTGTGTGTGTGTGTGTGTGTGTGTGTTTGTTTGTTGATTCTGTGGGTCTTCTTCAAACATTTTTCACTTTATTTTTTGAGAAAGGATATATCACTGAACCTCGAATTTTTACTTTGTGGAGCCTGCCTGGCCAGTGATTAGCCTTTCCGCACCATTTGGATTAAATGTTTGCAGCATCATGCCTGGCTTTCCATTTGTGTTCTAGTAATGAGACTGAGTTTCTTAGGTTTTATTGACTAAAATGTGTCCTCAGTTCCACTTTACATTTTGTGGTAGGAAAGCTTTTACATTTCATCATTGGTTGTGATGATAAAACACAGAATACATCCATGTTTGAACAAATACTTCATGACTACAGCTGCCTGTACTCTTTTGAGTATGGTCCTGGCTTAACATTCCACTCTGTTCTGCATAGTTTGTCAACCAATTCTGTTAAAAAGTAGTCAGGTTTTGACTCATGAATAGTGTTGTATTTCTAAGTGAAACTCATAAGTGATACCTTAGTTGCAGTAGAAAAAAGCTCTCCCTTGAGTATTGCTGATCTGATAATAATATCGTACATAACAGGTTACACATGTGGATGTGCGCACGTGTGTGTGAGCATGCATTGTGTCTGTAGACAATATGCTGTGTGAGGCTAGGTTTTAGATGATAGGGAGAGATTAAAAAGTAATCCTTCAGTTCTTGTCCGTCTCTACTATTTTGAGATGAATACATTTTTCCTAAAGAAAGCAAATAAATGTGAAGACAGAAAAGCTTATTTTTTTGTACTGCAACGTTTGGAGACTTTGTTTTTGATTTGTTAGAAAAGCAGAAACCATTGAGAGTTGTAAACCCCTCAATATCCCATTACCTTAGCAGAGGCTTTTAATTTAAATAAAAAATTCTAAGAAGTTAGTTTTAATTAACATTTTCTTAAATTGTAGTTATGGCTTTTAGTTCACATATACTAATTATACAATAATGATTTTTACTTTATTTCTTTGAGAATATAATATAATTTCATCATTTCTCCTTTCCTTTTCCTCCCTCCAAGCTCTCCCTTTGCTCTCTTTCAAATTCATTCTCTCTTTTAATTGTTACTGCATGTATATATGTGTAAGTATTATATACATATATCCCTAAACACAACCTGTTCAGTGCATATGTTACCTGTACGCATGTTCTCATGGCTGATAACATGGCATCAGGTAAGCAATTGTTGTGTTGTTGCCTCCACATTCCTTAGTTTCTAACAGTTCTTTGTGTAGGGCTGAGGCCTCATTAGCTTTCCCCCATTCATTTTGAAATGTCTATGGTGTCATCCTGGTTCAGCTCCTGTTTGAACAAACGTATTAGTGAGCTGTGATGAGTATAGCTTCTGACATTCCTAGGCTGCACAACCTTAGACCAAACTCTCTAAACTTCTGGCTCTTATAATCTTATGTCCCTTTTCCCACAGAGTGCCCTGGGCATAGGTGTGGTAATGTTTTGTAGATGTATCCGTTGGGACCAGATTCCACAACTCTGAATTTTGTATTTGTAGCTTTATGTAATATTTCCTTAATGAAAGGTAAGAACTATACTTAACTGTGTGAATAAGAACAACTGTATATAGACTGATTTTAAGGATTATCTTGATAAACATGAGGTGGTAAGTTGTCTACCAATATTCATGACTTTACTAGCACTGAGTTATTATCTAGATTTCTAGTAACAGGCAAAGTTTCACTCTTTTTTTTTTTTGTAAGATAATTTTCTTTGCTATTGAACCAAATCATTCCTCATAATAGGGTTATACAAATGAAAAAAAAAATGAGATGCCAGAATACTTCAGAAAAAATTAAATCCAAATATTCAGGACACCAATACCAATAAAGCCTATGTCCAAACATGAATGGAAAATTGCAAAATGCTTGTAAAACATTTATGTACAACAATACCAATTATAATGGAAATTAATATAAAATAACAAATATGACGAATCAAATTATATTCTTTTTTAGAATAGATCTTAAAATAGTGAGAGACTATGTGCATGCATCGAGAGAACTGAACTCAAGGCTTCTAAAAGAGCAGCAACTGATCTTAATTTTTTAAAAATTTATTTTATTATTATTTATTACAATTTATTCAGTTTGTGTCCCAGCGGTAGCCCCTCCCTCATCTCTTCCTGTTCTTACACTCTCTTCCTCTTCCTCCCTATGCCCCTCTGCTGGTCTGCTGATAGGGAAAGCCCTACTCCCCTACTATCTGACCCTAGGCTATTAGATCTCATCAGGACTGGCTGCAACCCCCAAGGGGAGGTTATCAGAGAGTCTGCCATTGAGTTCAGGCCAGAGAAAATCCCTGTTCCCCTTACTAGGGAACCCATTTGGAGACTGAATCTATGGGCTACATCTGAGCCTGGGTTTTAGCTCCTCTCCATGCATTGTCTTTGGTTGGGGTATCAGTCACTGCAGGGCCCCCAGGGCTCAATATTTTTTCTCTGTTGGTCACCTTTTAGAGCTCCTGTCCCCACCAGGTCTTTCTATCTCCTCCTTCTTCCATAAGATTCTCTGCACTCTGCCCAAGGTTAGGCTATGAGAGTCAGCATATGCTTAGATACCCTGATGGGTAGGGTCTCTCAGAAACCCCCTGTGGAAAGCTCTTCTCCTGTTTCCTGTCTTCTCCTATTTCTGATGTCTACCCTGTTTGCCCTTCTGAATGAGGACCAAAGGATGATACTTGCTACAGAGGTTGTGGAGAAAGGAAAACCCTCCTCCATTGCAGGTGGGAATATAAACTTGTACAACCACTTTGGAAATTAATCTGGCACTTTCTAAGACAATTAGGAATAGTTATACATCAAGATCCAGCTATACCACTTCTGGGCATATATCCAAAATATTCTCAAGTATACAATAAAGACATTTGCTCAACCGTGTTCATAGCAGCATTATTCATAATAGTCAGAATTAGAAACAACCTAGATGTCCCTCAGCCAAAGAATAGATACAGAAATTGTGGTTCATTTACACCATGGAATACTACTCAACAATTAAAAACAAGTAAATCATGAAATTTGCACGCAAATGGTGGGAACTAAAAAAGATCATCCTGAGTGAGGTAATCCAGAAACAGAAAGACACATATGGTATATATTCACTTATAAGTGGCTATCAGACATATAATATAAGATAAACATACTAAAATCCACCGTCCTAAAGAAGCTAAACAACATGGAAGACCCTAGGGAAGAGGCTTTCTTGTTTCCTTCTTTTTGAGCATGTTTTAAGTCCAATTAGAGAGCTGTTGGTTACTGCCAAGGTGTGGACGCCATTATTGCATCCTTAAGCGTGATTTTGCCATGCTGGTTGTTGATATGGTTCATAAGTTTTATAGATGGGTATGTTGCCTTCCTTATTTGGAAGTTTGTGTAGCACCTTTTGGTAGCATGGGAGGTAATGAAAGAGGGGGCTACAGCTTGGATACAAAGTAAATAAACTGTAATTAATATAAAAAATAAATAAAAATTTAAAAAAGTGCAAGGTATTTTCATCAACACGGACTTACCTTCCACTTCCAGAGAACAACCAAAGGCAATAAGCTATATGTTTTGGGACTCTCTTGTACAACACTGGTCATCAACTCAAAAGAAGGTTTTACTAGTCTGATACTGGGATTTTGTTAGCTTGTTTTTGCATCTTGGAGACCAGATGATAAAACTTCATTAAAATTACATATGAATGTTTACACAAAGAATTACAGTTATTATAGGATTTTTAGGGAGATAACAACATGGTTCCTTATGACCTTTTCAGGCATTCTTATGGTCATTTCATCCTCCTCCCTCCTGCTTTGGTATTTACTTCCTTTGCTCTCCCTAGAGAGCTTCCTCTCTCTCATTCCCCTGATCAAATCACTTGCAGTTACTCCAGGCTACATACTCATATCCGTAAATTTGAATCTTGGCTCCTCCAATGACAGAAAACATGTAACAGTTGTCGTTCTGGGTCACGGTTACCTTACTCAGTAGAATCTAGTAAGAATTATTTTAAGGTATGCTGAGACTTTCTGTATGCAGATGAGAATCTAGACTCTATAAATAATCACTGATGAGTTACTTGTATTTATGGTTGTGAGTCTAGGTTAATGGCTGAGCCATCTCTCTAGCTATAACTGTTTCTACTGTTACTACCACCAATAATAATTAATAGTGAGCCATTATCAGGACAATACATTTTCATACGTTTAACGCATTTCTGACAAATGCAACCCAGTGTTGAAGAAAGTTACTGTGATCTTTGTTTACCTTGAATTTTAATATTCATATTTTTTGTAGAATAATGCTAATATTTATATTTCATAGAATATTTGTATAATAATTCAATTATAAGAATGATAGGCATTTTGTGTGGTTTCCCCACTCTTTAAATTATTTTTTAATTTTATTAATTACATTTTATTCACTTTGTATCTCCTCCCCTGCCAATCCTACTTTCCCTCCCTCTTCCCCACCCGTGTCCCTCCCACAGTCCACTGATAAGGGAGGTTCTCCTCCCCTCCCCTCTGATCCTAGTCTATCAAGTCTCATCAGGAGTGGCTGCATTGTCTTCCTCTGTGGCCTGTTAGAGCTGCTCCCCCCTCAGGGGAAGGTGTTCTAAGACCAGACTAATCAGTTCCTGTCACAGATTGTCCCTGTCCCCATTACTATGGAACCCACTTGGATACGGAACTGTCACGGACTACCTCTGTGCAGGGATTCCAGGCCATCTCCATGAGTGGTCCTTGGCTGGAGTATCAGTCTCGGAAAAGACCCCTGTGCCCTGAATTTTTGGATCTGTTGCTCTCCTTGTAGAGGTCCTGTCCTCTCCAGGTCTTATTTATTGTCTCCCACTTCTTTCCTAAGATTCCCTACACTCTGCCCAAAGTTTGGCTATGAGTCTCAGTACCTGCATCTACCTGCAGGGTAGAGACTCTCAGAGGCCCTCTGTGTTAGGCTCCTGTCCTGTTCCCTATTTTTGCCCTCCTCCAATGTCCATCCTACTCGTTCTTGATCAGCTTTCTTAGGTGTACAGATTTTAGTATGTTTATCCTATATTATGTCTAATATCCATTTATGATTGAGTATATGCCATGTGTGTCTTTTTGCTTCCGGGATAGCTCACTCAGGATGATCTTTTCCAGATCCCACCATTTACCTGCAAATTTCATGACTTCCCTGTTTTTTCTGTGCTGAGTAATATCCCATTGTGTATATGTACCAAAATTTCTGTATCCATTCCTCTGTTGATGGACATCTGGGTTGTTTCCAGCTTCTGGCTATTACAAATAAAAATGCTACAAACATGGTTGAGCAGATGTCCTTGTTTTATACTTGAGCGTATTTTGGATATATGCCTAGGAGTGGTATAGCTGGATCTTGAGGAAGAGCTATACCTAATTGTCTGAGAAAGCACCAGATTGATTTACAAAGTGGTTGTATAAGTTTACATTCCCACCAGCAGTGGAGGAGGGTTCCCCTTTCTCCACATCCACTCCAGCATGTGTTGTCACTTGAGTTTTTCATCTTAGCCATTCTGATAGGTGTAAGGTGAAATCTCAAGGTCATTTTAATTTGCATTTCCCTGATGTCTAAGGATATTGAACATTTCTTTAAGTGTTTCTCTGCCATTCAATATTCCTCTATTGAGAATTCTCTGTTTAGCTCTGTACCCAATTTTTTAATTGGGTTACTTGATTTGTTGCTGTTTAACTTCTTGAGTTTTTTATGTATTCTGAATATTAGCCCTCTGTCATATATAGGGTTGGTGAAGATCCTTTCCCAATCTGTAGATAGTCATTTTCTTCTCTGACAACAGTGTCCTTTGCTTTACAGAACCTTTTCAATTTCATGAGGTCCCATTTATTGTTGCTTTTTGAGCCTGTGCTGTTGATGTTCTGTTCAGGAATTTGTCTCCTGTGTCAATGAGTTCAAGGCTCTTCCCCAATTTTTCTTCTAAGAGGTTTAATGTGTCTAGTTTTATATTGAGGTCTTTGATCCACTTGAACTTTAGTTTTGTGCAGGGTGGTAAGTATGGATCTATTTGCATTTTTCTACATGTAGACATCCAGTTAGACCAGGACCGTTTGTTGAAGATCCTACCTTTTTTCCATTGTTTTGTTTTGGCATCTTTGTCAAAAATCAGGTGTCCATAAGTGTGTGGGTTTATTTCTGGGCCTTCTATTTGCTTCCATTGATCCACCAGTAGGTTTCTATGTCATTACCATGCAGTTTTTATAACTGTTGCTTCGTATTACAGATTGAGATCAAGGATGGAGATACCTCCTGAAGATCTTTTACTGTAGAGAATTGGTTTTAGCAATTCTGGGTTTCTTGCTATTCCATATGAAGTTGAAAATTTTTTGTTCAAAGTCTGTGAAGAATTGTGTTGATAATTTGATGGGAAATGCATTGAATCTGTAGATTGCTTTTGGTAAGATGGCCATTTTTACTATGTTAATCCTGCCAAGCCATGAGCACGGGAGCTCTTTCCATCTTCTCATATCTTCTAATTCTTTTTTCAGAGACTTGAAATGTTTTTCATACAAGTCTTTGACTTGCTTGGTTAGGGTCACAGCAAGGTACTTTATGTTCTTTGTGGCTATTGTGAAGGGTGTTGTTTCCCTAATTTCTTTCTCAGCACTTTTGTCTTTTGTATACAGGAGGGCTACTGATTTTTGTGGGATTTTTTGAGTTAATTTTGTATCCAGCCACTTTGCTGAAGGTGTTTATCAGTAGGAGTTCCCTGGTAGAATGGTCACTCAGGTATATACTGTCATATCATCTGCAAATAGTGATACTTTGACTTTTTCCTTTCCAATTTGTATCTCCTTGATCTCCTTTAATTGCCTTATTGCTCTAACAAGGACTTTAAGAACTATGTTTGAAGAGACATGGAGAGAGTGAGCAGCCTTGCCTTGTCCCTGATTTCAGTCGGATTTCTTAAAGTTTCTCTCCATTTAGTTTGATGTTTGCTATAGGCTTGCTGTATATCGCCTTTACTATCTTTAGATATGTGACTTGTATCCCTGATCTCTCCCATACTTTAAACATGAATGGGTGTTGAATTCTGTCAAGTACTTTTTCAGCATCTAAGGAGATCATCATGTGGTTCTTTTCTTTCAGTTTGGTTATATGGTGGATCACATTAATGGATTTTTGTATATTGAACCACCCCTGCATACCTGGGATGAAGCCTACTTGGTCATAGTGGATGATATCTTTGATGTGTTCTTGGATTCAGTTTGCAAATATTTTGTTGAGTATTTTGCATCAATGTTCATAAGGGATATTGGCCTGAAATCCTCTTTCTTTGTTGGGTCTTTGTGATTTTTACCTACCAATGTGACTGTGGCTTCATAAAATGAGTTGATAATGTACCTTCTGTTTCTATTTTATGGAATAATTTGAAAAGAATTGTAGTTAGTTCTTCTTTGAAGGTCTGCTAGAATTCTTCACTGAAACCATCTGGTCTTGGGCTTCTTTTGGATGGGAGATTTTGATGACTGCTTCTATTTCCTTAGGGGACATAGGACTATATAATTGATTTACCTGGTCTTGATTCAGCTTTGGAAAGTGGAATTGATCAAGAAAATTGTCCATTTCATTTTTATTTTCTAATTTTGTGGCATATAGACTTTTGAAGTAACTCTTAATGATTGTTTGGATTTCCTCAGTGTTTGTTGTTATGTCCCTTTTTCATTTCTGATTTTGTTAATTTGGATAGTGTCTCTCTGCCTTTTAGTTAGTTTGGCTAAGGGTTTGTCTCTCTTGTTGATTTTCTCAAACAACCAGCTCTTGGTTTCATTGATTCTTGGAATTGTTTTATTTGTTTCTAATTTATTGATTTCAATCCTGAGTTTGATTATTTCCAGCTGTCTACTCCTCTTTGATGTGTCTGATGCTTTTTTCTCTAGGCTTTTAGGTGAGCCCATTAAGTTGCTTGAATGAGACGGTTTGAATTTCTTTCTTAAAGGCACTTAATGCTATGAATTTCCCCCTTAGCACTGCTTTCATCGTGTTCCATAAATTTGGGTATGTTGTGTCTTCATTTTCATTGAATTCTAGGAAGACATTCATTTCTTTCCTTATTTCTTCCCTGACCCAGCTGTCATTGAGTAGTAAGTTGTTCAGTTTCCATGTGTGTATAGGATTTTTCGTATTTCTGTTGTTGAGGTCCAGCTTTAGTCCATGGTGGTCAGATAGTATACAAGGGATTTTTTCAATCTTCTTGTGTCTGTTGAGGCTCGCTTTATGACCAACCATATGGTCTATTTTGGAGAAGGTTCCATGAGGTGCTGAGAAGAAGGTAAATTCTTTTGAGTTTGGGTGAAAGTTTCTATAGATGTCTGTTAGGCCCATTTTATTAATGACCTCTGTTAGAGTTGTTTATTTGTTTAATTTTTGTTTTGTTGATCTGTCCTTTGTTAAAAGTGGAGTGTTGAAGTCTCCCACTATTAAATTTTTAGGATCTATGTGTAGCTTAAGTTTTATTAATGTTTCTTTTACAAATTTGGGCGCCCTTGTATTTGGGGCATAGATGTTCAGGATTGTGATGTCTTCCTGGTGGAATTTTCTCTTGATGAGTATGAAGTATCCTTCCCCATCTCTTTTTATTAATTTTGGTTGAAAGTCTATTTTACCAGATTAGAATGTCTATTCCTGCTTTCTTCCTTGGTCCATTGCCTTGGAAAACCGTCTTCCAGCCCTTTACTCTCAGGTAATGTCTATCTTTGTGACTTAGGTGTGTTTCTTGTATGCAACAGATTGTTGGGTCTAGTTTATGCAACCATTATGTTAGTCTGTATTTTTATTGAAGAATTCAGTACATTGATCTTGAGAGAGATTAATGACTAGTGGCTGTTAGATCCTTTGATTTTGATGTTGGCTGTGGTAAAGTGTTTGTGTGCTTGGCTACTTTTTGTTTTGCTGTTGTGAGGTTAATTATTTCCTGTTTTCTTTTCTGGTCTAATTTATTGGGTGTTCTGTAGGCCTCTTGTATTCTTACAGGCCTCTCCTTTAAGTTGGGAAAAATTTCCTCTATTATTTTGTTGAAAATATTTTCTGGGCCTTGGAGGAAGGAATCTTCTTTTTCCTCTATTCCTATTATTCTTAAATTTTGTCTTTTCATGTTGTCTTGGATTTCTTGGATGGTCTGTCTAGGAAATTTTTAGAGTGATTATTTTCTTTGACAGATACATCAATATCTTCCATTGTATCTTCCATACCTGAGATTCTTTCTTCCATCTCTTGTAGTCTATTGGTTATGCTTACCTGTGTAGTTCCTGTTTTCTTACCTAAGTTCTCCCTCTCCATGATTTCCATTTGTGTTTTCTTTAATTTTTCCAATTCTATCTTCAGATATTGAACCATTTTATTGATTTCCTCACTTGTCTGATTGTATTTTCCTTCAATTCCTTCACCTGTTTGAACATTCCTCTGTTTCTTTTATTTCTTTCAGTGATTTAATAATTTCCTCTCTGAAAGTCACAAACTGTTTGGCTGCATCTTCCTATATTTCTTTACGGCTGGCCATAATCTGTTTGATTTTATCTTTCTCTAATTCTTTACTCATTTTATTTGTTTCCTCCATTAACCCCTTCATAAGCAGATATAAGGTCATCTTGAATTTCACTTATGTTAGCCCTGGACACCTGGGTTCTGGGGTTGCCATACTGCTTTGCTTTTTGTTGGTTGTTCTTTTACACTGGTGTCAACCCTTCTGTCCATATTAGGTGTTGTCTGTTAATTTCTGTGCCTGCTGGAGTCCTGGGATGGGAGAATCCCATTGGCAGAATTCTGAAGGAGATCTCTTCAGGTTTTTAGTATGGTCAACTGAATGATGGTCCTTCTCAGGTATTGTCACTGTTCACCTCAGGCATATGGACCTGTGTGGTTACTGTGATGTTCAGGAAGGCTCCCCTCTCATCAGGAGAAGTCCTTGAGACAGCTGCCCTACTGCTGGGTTTCTTGTTCTGAATTTAGTGAGTTGCTGCCACTGCTGTTAAGCTGTATTTGCTGGGTGCAGCCCTCATGAAGAACCATAGAGTCCCGTGGTTTCGTCAGTTTAGCTAGAGGTAACTGGTCACACCTTGGAGCGGTATCTGAGGACTGCTCCAATGTTTCTCAGGCTTTTGAAGGTCTGAGGTTGGAGTCGTGTGCCCCAGCACCCTCGCTGTAATCAGTGGCACAGCATTCATGTATACAGTAGACGGCCAGAGCTTCGAGCTGTGGCCCCTTCCTCATCTCTCCCAATCTCACCCTTCCTCCCTTTTTTCTTCCCATGCCCCTCCCCAAGACCACTGATAGGGGGGGTCCTCCTCCTCTTCCATCTGATCCTTGTCTATCAGGTCTCATCATGACTGGCTGTATTGTCTTCCTCTCTTGCCTGGTAAGGTTGCACCCCCCCACACAGGGGGAGGTGATCAAAGAGCAGGCCATTGAGTTCATATTAGAGACAGCCCCTGTTCCCATTTCTAGGGAACACACTCGGACACTGTGCTGCCATGGGCTACATCTGAACAGGGGTTCTAGGTTGTGTCCATGAATGGTCCTTGGTTGGAGTATCAGTCTCAGAAAAGACCTCTGTGCCCTGATTTTTTTTCTCTCCTTATGGGTGACCTGAAGCTGATTGAATCCCACACTGTGGGGTCTCCTCTCATCTGGGAAACATAGTCACTTGTGTTTTAGGGCCCAAAGTTCTGTCTGCTGTACATTGTGCAGATCCTGCTGTTCTGCTGCTCAGAAAGCTTGTCCTTCTGGTGCTGCCATCTGGGTTCTCCCCCCTTTCCCATTTTTATTGGCATCTTTTCTTGTTAATTCTATCCTTAACCATGTGTGAGGGCATGGGCAATAGCTGAATAGTCTACTCCTTTCTCCAAACCCTTGAAAGTTAATTTCACAGGTTCCAGCGCAGTAAACTCTTTGCTCTTCTAGGAAATGACTCTTCTCATGATGTACAGGACATACAGGATGAGTAGGCAATGGATAGAATGAAAATTAAAGGTGAATGCAGTTTTGGGTCTAGAGGTGGGACCTGACATTTTCCCTTTTGATGTTGATGCGTCCATGTATATTATCATTTTCCGGTCATTCTTATGCAGCTAATTTTAGAAGAGACTTGAGGAAAACTTTCCTGGTGTTTTGGATCTTTCTATCTTCGTGTTACCATTTCTAAAATAGTTTTAAGTGTTGGGTTTGGGCTTCTTTGGGATCAATTGACCTCTGCATTGTGTCCACTTGGGGTTTTCTTTGATAGTCTCAATTTGTTGTAAGGGAAGTCTCTTTTGATGAGGCATGGTAGCTATATGTACCTGTCGGCATAAGGATAGTATGTAGTAAAGAATCTGACCTGCCTAGTAAAGAAGAGGTAATAAAATCAAAGTTCCCAGATTTTTTTTCTTTGCTCTCCTTTTGGAGCTCCTGTCCCCTCTAAGTCTTTCTATCTCCTGCTTTGTTCATAAAATTCCCTGAACTCTGCCCAAAGTTTGGCTATCAATCTCAGCATCTGCTTTGATACTCTGCACGGTAGAGTCTTTCAGAGGCCCTCTGTGGTAGGGTCCTGTCCTATTCCCTGTTTTCTCTCTCTTCTGATGTCCCTCCTGTTTGCCTTTCTGAATGAGGATCGAGCATCTTACCCGGGGTCCTCCTTTTTAATTAACTTCTTTAGGTGTACAGATTTTAGTATGATTATCCTATATTATATGTCTAATATTCCTGATAGACTAGGATCAGATGAAAGGGGAGGGGGACTGTGCGAGGGAAGGGCATGGGTGGAGAAGAGAGAGGGAGGATGGGATTTGAAGGGGATGAGGGGGGAACTATAGTTGGGATACAATGTGAATAAATTGTAATTAATAATAAATAAATAAATTTAAATAAATTAATAAAATACAAAGTTCCTTGAACTCACTAGCTCCAGGAAGTTGAGTAGGTTTTTAGGATTGGGTAGGATTTTGTCCTGTTGAGTTTGTGTGAATTCCAACAAGACAACAATTAGTTGACACTGATATGTGAATACCATTTATTGCATTTTATGCATATTTTGACATCCTGACCATTGCTGTGGCTCATGGGTGTTACAGCTGGATTTGAATGCTTGATTGCTTCCCTCCCTTGTCAGCTTGCAATTTGAAACTATGTAAATCAGACTGTGAGGAGATTTCAAGTCAAATCCAACTTAAATTATCCAATTCCTGTGTTCTAGAGTACAGTGTCATCAACAATAGAGACCTAATGTCAACACCCAAGAGACAACCAAGGGCTACATCAATATTCTATATTGTTTTAGAAGTCTCTTGGACTAACCTAATGAACCGTTTGGAAGGAGGTTTCTCATGTTTCGTTCTGGGGTTTTTGTTAGGCTGTGTCTTGAGGGGTGCATTGTCAGTCAAAATGGCTCAAATTCCTTTTATATATTAATATAATATTCTTAATATATTTTAATTTATTTAATACATTAAATATATTTATTATTTTTCTGTTTTTGGCATTTTAAAAAATGCTTAATTACATGCTAATAAGTAAGTAGAATAGACCTTATAAAATTATTTGAATTAATTACAATTTAAAAACAATTACTTTCAGTCATAAATAAAACAGGACTTTAGATACGCTGTAGTGTTTTCTATTAAGGCTTAGATGTATGGGGCCCAGTTATCCCTTTTGCAACACTATGTTGTTATATATTTTTCTTGAATAAATCAACCTGTTAGAGGAAAAATGTGCTTTAGAAACATGTTCATTTTCCAGTCTTTGACAAGCTGTCTACCAAATGACATTCTTGTAACAATAAATGAGTTTTGCTTGACATGTTTATTTATGTACTATTTAATATACCCTGTGCTGAAAGGAGACAAATAATAACCTGGATTGATGCCAGATTACTCTATGCAGATGAGGGGATAAATTCAAGTTCCCTTATACAAAATCACTCTGATCTGTTCACTAGTGAATGAAGATGAAAATTCTTTCTGTATGGCTTTCTTTGGTAGGGAATGAGTTTGTATCAAATGTGTACCTTCTTATATATTCCTCTTTTGAATTTAGTGGAATAACAATGCGAGCAATACATATGAAAGAATTCAGGAAAGATTTTTCACCGTCACAATTTTGTCATGAGTAAATTTATCAGAATAAGTTATGGGGTATTTGTTTTGTTTGTTATAGTTTTATATGCTTTAGAAAATGGTATTCTAGGTTTTTACTCTTTTAGAATTTACTTATTAGCTAGGGTTAAAACTCGGAGTTTATATTTTTGATAATTTAATATATTTTTCATAAATAAAGCTTTTAAATAAAGAAGATATTACTCTTATGACTCAGAAATAAAAAACATTTTGGTGGTGGAGAGGACAGGAACTCCACAAAGAGAGCAAAAGAACAAGAAAATTTGAACACAGGGAACTTCCCAGAGACTCATACTCCAACCAAGGACTATCCATGGAGATAACCTAGAATCCTGACAATGCAGCCACTTCTGATGAGAACTGATAGACTAAGATCAGAAAGAAGGAGAGGAGGACCTCCCCTATCAGTGGACTTGGGGAGGGGCATGCACGTAGAAAGGGGGGGGGAGGGTGGGACCTGGAGGGGAGGAGGGAGGGGCTTTTGGGGGGATACAAAATGAATAAAGTGTAATTAATAAAAGTTAAATAAAAAATTAAAAAAAAACCATTTTGGTTATTGGCTATTTTATTTCTCTGGCTGTGATAAAATACCATGACAAAAAAAAAAAAAAAAAAAAAAAAAAACCTTAGAAGAAAAGAGTTTATTTGGCAAACAGTTCTAGATTAAACCCATCACTGTGAGGACAACAAAGCACAAATTTGAGACTGCATCAGCCTCAGACCAGAGAGAGAAATAATGAATACATACTTAGTACTCACTTTTTTTTTTTTTTTACTTTTACACAGTCCAAGTCTTGAAACAAGGGAGTGCTTATGCATACATTCAGGCTGAATCTCCATAGTGACCAAAAGAATCACCCATGGATACACACACAGGACTACATGATCATCAATTTAAACAGATTTTCTTCCCAGACAATTCCAGTTTGTGTCAAGTTGACAATTAAAGCCAACTGTCAACATATACACATAAAATTGCCAGAACTACAGAATTTATTGAGGTGTTTTCTATTTTTATACATGTATTTGGGAGACATACATTTTAGAGTTGTCTTTCTAATGAACAAAGAATAACTTCAAAAACAAGTTCCTTGCCAGGCCACAGAGAAAGAGCAGGCAGGCAGTCTTGAGACTTGATAGGCTGGGGTCAGTTGGTAGGAGAGGAGGGCTCTCACTTCCTGAGGACTAGGGGAGGGGAGAAGAGGGAGGCAAGGTGGGGTTGAAAGGAGATGAGGAAGAGGGCTATGAATAGGTTCTTAGGTCTGAGTTCATGGTCTTAAGAGTGAGGATGCTTTTGAGTTATAGTTTTTCATTGTTTATTTCCATTTCAGCAGATATAAACACACATGCGCATACATGTGAGCACACACGCACACACACACACACACACACACACACGCACACAAGTGCACACACAAGGTCTATCTTAACTGCAATCAAAGTAGTCTCAGATGCCTTTTGCTATTTTGCAGTTTCCATCCATCAAAATTTTCTGTGAGTATTGTTGACAAGTGAAGACCCTAAGCTGTGGAATTCAAAACTGTGAAGTATATGCAGAAGAAATTCAGAAAAATGTCTGTAGGTACAGGATCAAATGTGAGGTTCTAGAATGACCTAACACACAGGATGTAGATGCACTATGCAGACACTCTTCCTAGCTTTGGCTGTGTAATAGTCCTTTGTGTCTAAAAAGTTGAGAATGGGACAGAATTTTCCTCACACGTTACAATGTATTTAGAGACACATTTAAAACACATTAGCATAAGAGAGCAATACATGTCTCTTAGTTATATCTGCATTGTAAAACCCTAACAGTACTTTAATGTCATAGTTTTTGGTAAAGGTCACGATATCCGATTAGAATTAGTTTGAGTCAGTGTAAATTAAGTGACATCTTTTAGACTTTACATCTGCCAGATGTTAGTGACACAAGACTATTACTTGTAAAGTTCTGACACCCCTTTGTACCAGACTCGCTGTGTGCAACACAGAGGTGACTCAGTCTAGATGTTTATTTATGCTTCACTAGGAAATTTTCTTTCTTTAGGATTTTCTTTAACTTTTCAATAGAAAATAAATTATTTATCAAATAATGTGATGCAATAAATCATTTGCTAAATAATATTATGCCAGAGATTATATTTTAAATTAGACTATTGTTTTTCTTTAAGTGAGATTATAGTTACAGGTAGAACACTAGGATCTTCTTTTTCATCTGATAGTTTAAAGGAAATATTAAGTTAGAAAAGGCTTCCAATATTATATCTATATACTGTCTGTTTCATCTCTCCAATGATTGCAGACAACCATGCAAAATGTTTTACAAATTCTTTTCTTTTGAAGAACATAGATGTTTGTTTATGTGAAATTTTATAGATTTTGAATGACCTAAAGTAATCTAGTTCAAGATTCTTAAGTGAGGTTACAAATAAGGAATAAAAAAGGCAAATGATTTTTCCATGCTACGGGAAATACGTTGAAAGTAATCTTTTGAGTTTTGCAGAACAATAACAATAATAAAAAAACAATACTTGATTATATTTTGCCAGCATGTGTTTTTGCAATTTGTTAGGGACACAGAACTTGTCCAAGTTTTGTTTTGTTCTGGTCAAAGCCGTTAACATTTTTTAAAGAATCAACTACTTGATAGCCGTTTGTGTTTGTGTGTTTGTGTGTGTGTGTGTGTGTGTGTGTGTGTGCGTGTGTGTAAAGCTAATGGTTCACAATTGTGATTTGTTTTCATAAAATGTGGAACTGAAACATGCCACTATCTCAAAACAATGAGCCAATGAGACAGATTTAAGTGTTTAGGGATGCAACCCAAAATTTTCTGGAGTACTGTGTCAAAATCAACTAATGTTGTCCATGAAAATATTTATTTAATTTATACTAAAAAACAGTTTATAGTACCAGCAGCACATTAGAAAATGTGTCTACATATATATATTTATATCTATATCTATATCTATATATATCCAGTACATATATATATATATATATATATATATATATATATATATATATACTATATGTGTGTGTGTGTGTGTATTTGTGTGTATGTGTGTGTGTGTGTGTGTGTGTACTGAATGCCATGATATAGAGCTTTGGAGCTTCTAAATAAGAACTGGTAGAGAAATATTAGTCACTCATTTAAAAACACCAAGAATATAACTCTTTCAATTTAATGTTCAAATGTTTTATTGTTTAAAGCTAAGCATTAGGTAAGGAATCAACAAAGTTCTTGTTTTTTAGATGTAACATTATTCCAGTTTCTTAGTTTTATCTTGGAAAAATACAGAAACAACTTATCAATGATTCTATTTCTACTGCCACTGAGTTGTCTCCATCTTACATCAAAGGCATAGGCTTTGGTTGGTGGACATTAACATTGTCTCGGTAAGGCAGGGCCTCAGTGGAGGTAAGCTAATTGCAATTTTGCTCATCTACAGTTCTGACTCAGAAATGTATATTTTATGATAAATCACTGAAGATATTTGGGGGCTGTAAGTCACTTTCCCGACCCTGCTCCTAATCAATTCATTAAGTCTAGAAGTGGCCAGTGATGCCTTTTTGTAGCAGCTTTATTCATAATAGCCAGAATCTGGAAACAACCCAGATGTCCCTCAACTGAAAAATGGATGCAGGAATTGTGGTACATTTACACAATAAAACACTACTCAGCTATTAAAACCAAAGAAATCATGAAATTTGCAGGCAAATGGATGGAATTTGAATTTGAATGTGCTTCAAATGTGGGAGGGGCATATGTTGCAGGTTCTATGAATTGAATATCTTAAATGAAAAGTGCTAATTTTACTTAGTGTATGGTGATAATGAGAAAAAATGGCAGAAATGTACTTATATTGTGAGTGCTTGGTGTGTATACATCATTTAAAAAAAAGAAAAAAGGTTACAAAAGAAAGCATGAAGAAGTAAGGGTGAAGAATACATGCTTCCACAAATGATAAGAATTTGCTCAGACTTTTTTTCTGATAAGTGGTGAATTAGCAAAACACTGTACTCTTATTTTTATAAAAAAAAATTACCTTTCTCAGGGAGGGGTGGAAATTGTTTCGTCTTTGTTTTTGTGTTTCTTTGGTTGGTTTTTTTGAACGTCTGTTTTCTGTGACTTCATAAATGATGCTGTTATTCTAACTTTCAGAATAAGAATTTCAGCTACCGTCATTTTGATGAGGAAATCCTTGCAATTTGCTTGAATGAAAATGTATTGCTTCACTTGAAAAGACAAAATATGAACAAACAAATGCATAAACAGTAGATGAAAACACCTTCATAAGGATTACAGCAATGGATCTGGAAACCAAGTGGTTCTTGTAAATATCAGAACGAGGGAATGTTGGTTTTAACTCCCCAATCTCAGGAAAAGATGGGAGACTTCAAATCACTTTGAAGAGACCCCAAAACTGGGTTCCCCACTTCAAGTCAGGAAGTGCGACTTAACATTCCTCCTATGTAGTGAGAACTGCAGAAACTGCTGGTTCTCCAGACATGCATCATCTGTACACAACAGAAATCCCAACACCTGCAAAAGGATGACATGTGATAGAGAAAAGAGGAGTTCCTACTAAGAAACATATATTTCATCCTGCTTCTTCAGAAAACGAAAGCCTTAGCAGAAATAAGTACTAGAGGTTAAAACATTCTGGTTCAGAGGACAACCAAACACATAAAAAGCCCGTCAAATAACCATCAGGGAATAAGTTATTACTGCAAGTGACAATTGATAAAAGCAGAACATTCATGCTATAAACTTACAAAGTGACTGAAAATGATGAAGAGAGAAAAAAATAATTACATGAAAAAATTTTAATAAGTATAATTTCTAGATTAAAAATAGTTAAATGCCTTAAATGTGAATGAGATATTAGTAGGCTTTAACAACTGGACGATAGATTTGAGCATATTGAGGGATACATATATTCATAATGAAAAGGTACTGCAAATATGAGGAAGATTTGAAAAATGAAAGAGTGAAGTCAAGGTCCTTTGTTTTTATTAAAAATTGCAAAAGCAAAGAATTGAGACAGTGGTGAAGATGCAATAGTTGAAAATGATTGATTGAATATTCTTTGGAATTATAATGTTAAGTGTTCCTGATAGGGATTTATACTAAAAAGCAATACCACTAAAAGCAAATTCCACTTAGGCACATTGTGGTACAGAGACCAAGCATTAAAAGCAAAATGATACTGCAAATTGCTTGCAAAGGAACAGGATGGGATGTTTTTCTTGGTTTTGGCAAATGTCAGGCAACACTGCAAAAACTATGAGAAAAACAAAAAGAGAGAAAAATTCCGGCATAAAAGTTTGGGTTTACTTTACACAAAGCTTAACCGAAAACTCCCTCAAAAAACATTTTCTGAGACTGACACTCAACCAAGGACCATCTATGGATATAACCTAGAACTTCTGCTCAGATGTGGCCTGTGGTAGCTCAGTAACCAAGTAGTTTTCCAAAGTAAGGGGAACAAGGATTATTTCTAACAGGATCTCAAGGGCAGGCTCTTTGACCTCCCCACCTCCCCAGAGGAGGAGCGGTCCTGTTAGGCCACAGAGGAGGACTTTGCAGCCAGCCCTGAAGATACCTGATAAAACAGAGTCAAATGAAAGGGGAGGAGGTCCTCCCCTATCAGTGGACTTGGAAAGGGGCAGGGAGGAGACCAGGGAGGGAGTGTGGGGTTGGGGAGGGAATGAGGGAGCAGGATACAGCTGGGACACAGAGTTAACCAAATGTAACTAATAAGAAAAATAAAATTAAAAAAAAATTGTCAATAAAGGAAAAGAGAGAAAACAAATACAAAGAAGTAGGTAGAAAATAATTGTAAGAAAGGAAATTGGTAGAAATTACATATTTTGTTGTTCAATTGCCAACACAATTCTAAGAGAAATTTATTGATAACTATAATGAAAAACTAAAAAGTAATCATTAAATATTGGATTTTCAAAGCACAAAGAATGGGAAATGCATGATAATTTTATATCAGGAAAGAAACCATTTATGAGGGAAAGTGATACATCTAACAGCCTGCAGAGAAAGGGAGAATTTATAAACAAAATAACACGGCACACTAGATACCATAAAACAAAGCTATAGAAACAAGTTTTCAGTGCCAATCACAATAAATAAAATAATACTTATTACTAGTAAAACAAAATATATAAAGAAGAGGCAACAGAGTTGGGTGGGTAGTGAGGGAGTTTTGAACATGGGAGGAGATGGGGTGACTACGATCAAAACTGAAAAAAGTTTCCCCCGAATTCATGAAAACTGCATGCAAGCAAAAAAAAATGGAACACTTGTAAAAATGCCCTAGCATATAGAAACTAATTTACAAAATCACTCGTTGGTAATATAATTCTTCTGATTTTAAGATAAAAAAAAATGAGTCTTTGTAACAATCCAGCTTTGTAAAAGAATGGCAAACCTTAATGTCCATCGATGAGATAGAACTGCAGGAAATTGTATTACATTAGCATTGTGAGATGGTATACAGTTGGCTGGTAAATAAAATAAGTATGTATGTATATGTATATATATATGTGTATATTCATGTATACATATATACATACATACACATATATACACACATATATATACATGTATATGCATATATATGTGTATATATGTGTATATATGTATATATGTATATATATGTGTATGTATGTATGTATATATATATATATATATATATATATATATATACACATATTGACCACATTAAGGTGAGTATGGCATATAGAACTCACTGCCTCAGCCAATAAAAAGTCTGGTTTTCACAATGCCTTGCATGGCTCACTTCTCAGATCCTCAAACAAGTTGCATTTCCACATTTTTTTTTCTTTTGCCATCTACCTCTCAATTGCTCTGACACCCTCACAACTGACCTCCTTCATCAAGTATATCTTTACATCTGGGTTTTTCTTCTCTAAAATGTCCTTTTACAGGTGACCTATGCTTTTGTGCTGTTGACATCTCTACTTCAACAGCACCTAAAGGCTCAGGGAACACTACAGAAGAGGGAGCAGAAGGATCGTTGTCATCAGAGGAACCATGAATTTGCTTTGAGATGTGATCTCCTAGGAATGTCAGAAGCTACACCACCACCCTGACTGGCCGAACATAAGCGGAACAAGGATATCATACAGGTTCACATATACAGGGGGATATAATCCATGAAGCCTCAACTTTACCCCCCCCCCAAAAAAAATACTACAAAGCAACTACAGAATGCTGATGGAGGGATAAATGACTGCCCCCATGGAAAACACACACACACACACACACACACACACACACACACACACACACACAGCAATTGGTTTGCTAGTACAGATAATCGGCCATGAAAACACATACTAGTCACATTATAGAGACTAAGCAGGTATATTAATGTTTTCAGGACTATATGTATATAACAACAATTAATTTCAAAAGGTCATAAACTTCAAAGGTATAAAGGAGGCTGTGAAAAAGGGTTTAGAGCAGTGGTCCTCAATTTGCATGTCACAACCCTTTTTGGGGGGAAGGGTAAACAGCCCTTTCACAGGGGCTGCCTAAGAGGTAGGGTAAGGTTCCAGATGCTCAAAGCAACGTTCAGGGAGGAGGGGAACCCTTCCTTACCCAGAACAAATGATGAATGGTGATTTTGGTGAAATAGATAATGCTGGTCACCTTTATTTTGTGTAAAAATAGAGAATTATAAACCTTGGGCAGTGGGAGGGTTTTTGAGGATGAATGTGTTTCATTTGCTGGGGCTAGAGTGCTAGGAACACTTGACTTACAATCAGTAACTCAGTGCTATCATAAGAGAGGGGACACAGGACTTAACTATCCCATGGGTAGGGGAACTCCAGATACAGTTAAAGGTCATTGGTTGAAAGGCAAGACATCTTATTAGCATCGGGTGCGTGTTTTCAGGTTCCCCCTGGTTCTTGCTGAATGGGTTTCTTCTCAGGTAAGGGTTGGGTTGTAATTTCCCTGAGGGCTATGTGAAGGTCTTTAAAGGTTCCCAGGTTCCCCAGATGAGGCAGAGTGGGGACCCCTGCTGAGAAAGGGAGTCTTTCTTATACCAAGCTCTGAGGCTATCCAAAAATGCCAGACTTCAACCTACTAACAGGATCCCACAATAGGTACGTTGCTTTCTTAGAATAAAGCTCTTACAATATATGAGTGTGCGCACACACACTCCTATAACAGCACACAAAAACACACACATGCATGCATGCATGGTATGTGTGTGCCTGTGTGTGTGCATGTGCTTGTGCACATCTGTCTGTGCATGACATATCAGACAGGAAGACAAGTCTAATGATAGAAAACCAACAGAATAATTAAAAGTTGTGGGAATACATGAGGAAAAGCTTGTGACTACAGAGAGCTCCTGCCTGGCAAAACATGGAACTTAATTTACCTAATGTGAGTAGGAACGGTGGCCCCATGATGTTTAAGTGCTTAGGGTTGATTTGGTCTACTGATGTCTAGGGACAGACAGAAGATCTGAAAATCAATTTAAGATCCTGCTCTAGCAGCTTGGTAAGAGGGAGAGCTGTATGGCAACAACCAATACAGTTTTTGAAAAACATAGTTATGAACATGTGCAACATGACCAACAGGAACAGAAAAATGGAGCCATAATTATACTGTTGCTGCTTGTGAAGACTAAGACATCCACTCTGAGGCCTAGGTGAAACTGAGTCTTCACATGATACAGTGGCTCACAGGTCTTCTGCAGAAGTATAGCACTCTTCTCCTAAAAGACTAAGGTTTATCATAATACATGGATCGATCAATGCAATGACTTCATCCATTACTTCATTCATTTTTCATTTATCTAGCTGTAGACTCATTTGGAAAATAAATGGAGCAGCTTGGCAAGATTAAAGGAAATCAGCAAGGATTGATTATATCACCCATTCTTCACAGTTAGAATGCATCACAAGCCAGGCACTGAAGCTGGAAGAGATAAGCATTGTTCTCTTCCCTTCACACAGATTGGACACTGGCACACAAACACAACTAGTTGATAAAATGAGGTGAGAACTGCTCTGAAAATAGGCGTACATAGTGCAGAAGAAGCATGGGTTTTTACGGACTCAATAGAAAGCTTCCATTAAGGTAAGGCAACATTGCGAAGGCAAGGAAATATAAAACCTGCCTGTTGCAGCTGAAGAATCCTATAACAATGAAATTCAGGCAACAGAATAATAAATTTATCAAAATAACCAAATAAATTCAGTTGTATAATTTTAGTATATTTTATGTAAATATTTTGGTCATTATTTTTTTTTCAAGTCTATTTTGGTCATTATTAAAAACTCTAATTTATTGTGTATTTTACTTCTTACACTATAATGATAGAGTTTTACTAGAAATACTGCTATTCTCACAGGAGAGAGGTAAATAATAACTCCATACATAGTAAAAAAAGGTTTTATATAAATAAGTAGAACACATTTAAGCATTTTTCTTTCTCCTGAATACTGATTGTTTTACAAATGCATGAAAATGTAGAACTAATTAGATTTTTTTTTTTTTTTACTTTTCACAATAATCTCTTTCTCTATGCTTGTCATAGAGATGACAGAAAATTGTTTGCAAAGACACTTAATTATAAACAACTTAGGTAAGTATAATTTTGGAAACATTGTCATCAGTATTATGTATAACCCCACTCACCCCAAGGTAGATACTGGGTCCACTGTGTCCCTCAGGGAACAGCAAACCTGAATTGTGACATTATCACTGAACATAGAGGAAGGGGCGGGGAAGAAATAAGAGGGAACTTTTTGTCATCACCAGCCCTCACACTGACCTTGAGTTTATGGAGTCACCATGTCCAACATAATAATCACAGGTGAAGCAAGGAGGGGGAAAAAAAAAGCAATGATAACTCTAGCTGTGTATTTCATGGAGATGAAGGTTCAGTTAATGAGAAAATGTTAGTAAAACATTTTAAGCTCTTTATAGAAAGACACTATATAAATACAAGGCAATATTATTCATCATTTTAATGGGTTAGAGATGGAATTTTACTGCTTGAGAAAGATACCGTACTTGAGTTATGCCAGCTGTACATTGCTATATTTCCTTTGCTTTATAGCTAAATCCCAGTGAGCACCAGCGTGTTATGCTTCCTTGTATTATCTCAGAAGATTAGGGATGCAGCCATCTCAACCAACAACTCCGCACTTACAGTTCCAGAGGGAGAGTTTGGTATTAAAGAGCTTTTGAGTTTCATGGCTATAGGTGATGTGTTGAAATGTTTTATTTATTATTACTTTGCACAAAAGATAATCCCTGTAAAAAGAAAATACTGGATGAGAGACCCTAACCTATCAGTCGGGTCAGTGGCTGCAGATATTTCCAGGGCAAAGATTCCTGTTATAATAATTCAGGAGCATCACTCCCCTGATTCTTTCTAGCAATAAAAGGCCAAGCAAATCAGTGCGGGTTCAACCAAGGAGCAAAGCTTTGGAGGATGATAGCCTGCTTTCATTTCACAGGACTGCAAAGAGTTAGTGTAAAGCCCTGTATAGGTACAGACAGTGCTATGCATTTCTTAGCACCTAGATGTTGACTGTCTCTGATAAAATGTGTTATATGTGTCCAAGGTGGCACACTTTCTCTTTTCTCTAGCAAATATATGTATGTGGGCAGAATCGATAGAGAATAAGGTGGTTTCTTTTTGCTGCTGCTGTTGTTGTTGTTGGTGGAGGTGGTTGTGTGTGTGTGTGTGTGTGTGTGTGTGTGTGTATACACAGATGTGTGCATATGAGTGTAGATGCTAACGAAGAGAGGCCAGTTGCTTAAGAGTCTCCTGAAGCAGAACGGTGACTCTGGTGACTTCATCTACTTACATCTCGCCTCTTTTTATGTTACGCTCTCTTTTGACTTGAGTACGTTCCTACTTGTTCTGAGCTCCACAGTCACTCAGATATCTTTTTATGTCTCTCTCTTTGCCTCTGTCTCTCTTTTCTTCCCTTTCTCCCTTTCCCCATTCTTTCCCCTGTTCTCTTTCCCAACCTTGCACGTATCTCACCTCCCTCTTCCTGTACATGTCTTTCCACTGTCAGACCTTCATGTATTTGATAGCAGAATCCTCATTCCATACGTCAGTAATGAAAACATCATGACAGCAAGTTACCCTGAGTGTCAATACTTAGACTTCTTTCTTCTCCTTTTTTCACATCTTTATCTTCTCCAGTAGATTATTTTGACCCATAAATCACTGAAATTTTGAAGCATGGGCTCCTCTAGATTCTCTTTCTTTAAATAAAAAAAAAAACCTGCACATTTCTTAATTTCTGGAGTGCATGCTGGGGGAACCCAGACCAAAAGACCATGTATTTTTTTTTGTTTTTTTCGTTTGAAGATTTCTGGGTAGGCATGGCTGAAATGGCAAAGAGAGGTGGTGGACATGGTTGGGGCTTCTGGGATTCTGAACCCTAGAAAAGCAAATGCACAAAACTTTTACAGAAAATATTGAATTGTTTTTTGAAAGAGAGGGAGAGAGAGAGAGAGAGAGAGAGAGAGAGATGGGTGCAAGGCTTATGAATTATTGCTCCTATTGAATAATTTTCTGTTATAAAGACTTCCTACCACAACAACCTTCTTTGAAGTTTCACTCTTTGTTTGTTATTTGTCCTTTCTCTTTTTTTTCCTTTTTTTTGTGGGGCCAAAATGAAATAATCTGTCTTTGTGTGGCTCGCGTTTTCTCTATCAGGTAAGTAGCACTGAGGTAAATGTTAGTATAGTATTTCTTTTATTATCTTCATTTTCAGCCTCCTGAGAATATTCACTTAATCTCTCATTACCCTGTAGCTTGGACTGTTGTCTTTAATGAAGAAATAGCTTTAGCAAAGTTATCCATCTCCTTCTAGATACAAATATAAAGGCTTTCCTGCTCATTGTACACCACAAATAAATTCTAAATGTAACCTTCAATTTAGTTTTTATAATTTCACTCTGATGGATATTCAAGCTAAATATAATTTCTTGATGTTCCCACAAATATTAAAATCGATATTTTGTATTTCATGAACCCAAATATCTTCCTGAAAAACCTGCATGTCAAATGCCTAACTTAATTTACATATAGGGACTCCAAAATGGTCATTAAGGTTATTATCAGAAGATTGGGATTTGAATCAAACATGACTGGTGTCTTTAGTTGAAGAGGAAGTTATAGGGATAACAGCAGGTAGAGGAGAATGGTCAAATGAGAATGGAGGAGGTAAGCAGCTCTCAGAAAACAGAGGATAATAACTCCATTAAAAAACCGTTTTTGCAACTGGGCATGGTGGTGCACACTTTTAATCCCCACACTCAGGAGGCAGAGATAGTCAGTCTCTGTTATCTGTAAGGGAATACAGGACAGCCAAGGCTACGTAGAGAAGCCCAGTCTCAAAACAAACAATAACAGATAACAGCAACAACAACAAAATACCAAAAACAAGAAAACAAGACAAAAATATAAAACAGAAAGAAAGAAAGAAAAAGAGAAGAAAGAAAAAAGAAAAATAAAAAAAAAAACATCTTTGCAGCCAAACATCTTGGATTTCCAGATTTCAGAACTGTGAGCCACACAATACAGTATTTTGTTATAGTTCACCCTTAGAAGATTAAGCCTAATTAAAAGATTACTGGAAACTGGGAAGTGTGTCCCTTTAATCCCAGCACTTCAAAAGAGGCAGAGGCAAATGGATCTCTGAGTTTGTGGCCATCCAGGTCTAGAGTGAGTTCCAGGACAATTAGGAATTCACAAAATACCCATGTAAAATTGCTGAATCTCTGTTTATTCTCTTCCTTCTGTTGTCATGGACACACCTCTTTTTTAGCTTGTGAATATCTGATGTGTCTTTCCTGTCAAATTTAAGTATGCTTTCTTATGTGTGTTTCTGTTTGCTTCTTCGAGCCTTGCTTGAAGTGTTGGCACCTCTTTGGTAATCATGTTTCCTTCACTGACAGTCCACAGGAGTTTTTCATGTTCCACATAAGAATTAAATGTGAAATACAGATGTCCCTCAGCTATAACTGACCTGAAAGCCTACTCCCTGAAAACTAGCTTTCATGGTAAAAAAAAGGCACAAAGCTAACTTACAAAGGAACGAGGCAACCAACAATCTACCCAACTCCATGCCTATGAAACACAATGACCAGCATGGCATCATAACTCTAAGGTCTCAGTAGTGGTGTTAACCAACAGCTCTATAATTAGATTCATGATCTGATCAACAAAAGAGAAATCATACCAGGTAGTAGAAACCTAGCCACCTACCCATGGAGAATGAAGTCATGAATCCTGGAGGCTAACCTACAACTACCCCTTTAACTTAAAAAAAACAGCATAATCCTCCCTAACTATATTCTAAATATTATCCTTTGTACACACAAATAAGAGATAGCCTCACCCCCCCATCAAAGAATATTTCTTTACAACAAAGACCATTTGAGGAAACTACAACCCATCAAAATGCAGAATTGTGGAGCCCAGTTCCAGCAGTTACATCCACAAATCAACTCCCACACCTAAGGCTCAGGGATCATAGTAGAAGAAGGGCATATAGACTGTCAGAGCCAGAAGATCAGGTTTTTGTAGTTTGATTATTTGTTTTTTTTTGTTTTGTTCTTGAAGAGTGTGTCTCCAAGAAATGTCAAAGGATATACCCATGGTGTTCCAGAATGTGACTGCCTAAACATGAGCTGAAAAAGGATAAGAGTAGACATGCTAAAGTGGAAAGAACATGAAACTTCAGTTTTACACAAAGCCACACAGGTAACTAAAGAAGGCTTAAAGTGGGATAAATAGTCTTCCCCAGGGAAAAGCACAATTGATTGTACAATATAAAAGGGTTAGCAGCTCTGCAAACATATTAATAACATTATACAATGTGAACAAGTTGTGCTTAGACATATGTACATATGAATATATACATATATACATATACAGATAAAGTTACATGTACATAGATACAGATACGATGCTTATAACAATAATTAATGAAAAAGAAGACCATGAATTTGAAAGAGAACAAGGAACGTTGTATGGTAGGATTTGCAGGAAGGAAACAGGTAAGTTATAAAATCATATTAGAGTCTTAAAACATAAAAGAAATAATTAAAAAGAATAAGCAACAAAAATTAAAAAAAGTTTATTCAAAAGAACTAAAACCATTAAAACTTAAGAGAAGAAAGCTCAGGATTGAAGTACAAATCTGAATAAATGGTTCAATTAAGAATAGCTTTTTAATTTCATTTTCAAATTCTCTCTAGTATATATGTATTTATACATATATATATATGTATATATATACATGTTTGTATGTATATATACACATATAGAGATCATCCTGAGTGAGCTAGCCAAGAAGCAGAAAGACACACATGGTATATACTCACTTATAAGTGGATACTAGACCTATGAGATAGGATGAACATACTAAAATCTGTACACCTAAAGAAGCTAAACAAGAAGGAGTTTCCAAGGTAAGATGATCAATCCTAACTTAGGAACACAAATGGGATGGACATTGGAAGTAGGAGAAAATAAGTAACAGGACAGGAGCCTACCATAGAGGGCCTCTGAAAGATTCTATCAAGCAGTGTATCAAAGCAGATGCTGAAACTCATAACCAAACCTTCAGCAGAGTGCAGGGAATCATATGAAAGAAGGAAGGGGGTTAGTAAGACCAGGAGAGGACACGAGCACCATAAGAACCAAATATATCTGGGCACAGAGGTCTTTTCTGAGACTAGTTCTCCAACCATGGACCATGCATAGATATAACCTAGAACCCCTGCTCAGACGTAGCCGATGGCAGCTCAGCATCCAAGTGGGTACCCTAGTAAGGGGAACAGGGGCTGTTTCTGACATGGACTCAGTGGCTAGCTCTTTGAACTCCTCCCCCTTCCACAGAGGGAAGAGCAGCCTTGCTAGGCCACAGAGGAGGACACTGCAGCAGTCCTGATGAGACTTGAAAAACTAGGGTCAGATGGAAGGGGAGGAGGACCTCTCCTATCAGTGGATTTAGAGAGGGTCAAGGAGGAGATGAGAGAGGGAGGATGGGATTGGGAGGGATTGAGGGAGGGGGATAAGGCTGGGATACGGAGTAAATAAACTGTAATTAATATAAGAAAATAAAAATATAATCAAAAAGAAAACTAGAAAAAACTAGTTAAATTTTCATATTGCTGTTTTATTTATTTATTTACAATCTTGCTAATTTAATTTATTATTAGTACTGATAGCTTATTTTTAGTGTCTTTAATATGTAAGAAGCACCGTATTTAATTAAAAATTTGAATTTTCCTTTTCGTTCATTGTATAATGTAATCCCCCTATTCCTTCCATTTCATTCACTAGAACATTCCTGGAATGCAGAGGAGTTAGGAATGCACACCCTCACTCAATGTGCAGAGCAGTCTGTCTTCATGACGTCTGTATATGACTTGTACATGAAATTTACTGAGTTATCCTAAACTTAAACATATCTTTGTATATTTACGATAATGCTTACTTATTCATAATATACTAATTCCTACGCATTTTGATAGATCCCTTGGTTTAAATGCAAGTAAAGATCTTTAATTTTAGTTTGGTGGAGAATTCTGCTCCTATATTTTAAAATGTGTCTGTTTTTGCTCTTATGATTCTTCAGCTTTATAAAATGAGTGGGAGGAGTTGCATTGTGTTATCTGTAGTAGTTTATGTGAAGTTGGAGTTACTTCTTGCATAAGTGGTAAAGAAAATTAATAAAAGAAGCAATCTGTACTTGAAATTTGTATATTGAATAATTATTTATAACAGCATAGGTATGTTCAAATTTTTCTATTATTTATCAATAATATGAAATTCTACTATCATTTGAAGTTAAAAATAAATTAGAAAAGTTGCTTTTTACAAATTCTTATTATATTTTAAATGTCTATCAGATCTCTAATGAATATTTCTTTTTAATATTATTCACAGTAATGTTTTTCTCCTCTTGATAAATAAATAGGTAACGTATTAAGTGTATTCATGTTTTAAATATGCTGTCTGTCTTGGTGATTTTCCTGTCTTTTGTTTACATGATTTTGATTCTTGCTTTGAACTTTCATTCTATTGAAGTATTTCACACTTGTCCTTATACATTAACATGTGGGAAGTTAGATGATTGATGGTAATTATTTTCTAATATGAAAATTGAATATGTCAATTAAGTTAAAGTATCTAAAATATTTAAGTTAAAATATAAAATGTATTATATAATGTGTGTGTGTGTTATTAGAGTGAATACAGGCTGTTCTCTGGCTAGTCCAGCAACAGCTGTCTACTAAAAATCCAAAAGTTGTTTGGCCCAGCGTGTATATCGAAATCTTGAGGCAGTAGGTCCTATTGCCAGTGAAGGAATGAACTTGACAGTCAGTGTGAGGGTAAGCAGGCAAAGAACAACAGCTCCCTTCCTCCATGTCTTTTATATAGGCTGCTAAGAGGAGATGTGGCTGAGAATTAGGGTGGGTCTTCTAACACATTTAGATTTAAGATAAGTCTTCCAATCAGGACTACAAATGACCGAATCAAGAAAAATCTCTTACAGATATATCCAGCTGCTCATTTTTCTACCTTGCTGTTTTCATGTTTTAAATTCCAAAATATTCTTTAAAAAGACACAATCTTATTTTCTAATGAAATATTCAAAATTTTTGTCATCTCTCCACATTTATGCTATTATTTTCAAAGAGTAGTGGTACATACATGGTACAGAATTTTAAAAAAAAAAAGAACTGTATGTTTTGCTTTGGGGAATTATATTTTAAAAACTTAAGAAATGATAATAAAACATTTGCATCTGTTGTGTGGAAAGGCACATATCTTTTTTAAATTAATTAATTTTTATTAATTACAGCTTATTCACTTTGTATTCCAGCTGTAGCTCCCTCCCTCATCCCATCACAAACCTACTTTCCCTCCCTCTTCTAATCCCAAGCCCCTCCCCAAGTCCACTGATAGGGGAGGTCCTCCTCCAATTCCATTTGACCCTAGCCTATCAGGTCTCATCAGGACTGGCTACATAGTCTTCCTCTGTGGCCTGGTAAGACTGTTTCCCCATTAGGGGGAGCTGATCAAAGAACCAGCCACTGAGTTCCTGTCAGAGACAGTCCCTATTCCCTTTACTAGGGTACCCATTTGGATACTGAGCTGTGATGGGCTACATCTGTGCAGGGGTTCTAGGTTACCTCCATGCATGGTCCTTGGTTGGAGTACCAGTCTCAGAAAAGACCCCTGGGCCCAGATTTCTTGGTTCTGTTGCTCTCCTTGTGGAGCTCTTGTCCCCTCCAGGTCTTTTTATTTCCCCCTTCTTTCTAAGATTCCTGCACTCTGCCCAAAGTTTGGTTATGAGTCTCAGCATCTGCTTTGATACCCTATTGGTTAGAGTCTTTCAGAGATTTTATACCTCATTTTTTAATTGAATTACTTAATTTTTTGCTTTTTAACTTCTTGAGTTCTTTATATATTCTGGATATTAGCCCTCTGTCAGATATAGGGTTGGTGAGGATCTTTTCCCAGTCTGTAGGCTGTCATTTTGTTCTGATGACAGTGTCCTTTGCTTTCCAAAAGCTTTTTAGATTCATGAGGTCCCATTTATTGATTGTTGGTCTTTGAGCCTGTGCTGTTAGTATTCTGTTCAGGAAGTTGTCTCCTGTTCATTTCTGGGTCTTCTTCTATTAGAATCTATTGATCCACCATTCTGTTTCTGTGTGAGTACCATGCATTTTTTTTTTATTACTATTGCTCTGTAGTACAGCTTGAGATCAGGGATGTAGATACCGCCACATGATCTGTTGTTGTAAAGGATTGTTTTAGAAATTTTGGGTTTTTTGTTTTTCCATATGAAATTGAAAATTGTTCTCTCAAGGTCTGTAAAGAACTGTGTTGGTATTTTGATGAGAATTGTGTTGAATCTGTAGATTGCTTTTGGCAGGATGGCCATTTTCACTACGTTAATCCTACTGATCCATGAACAGGGGTCATCTTTCCATCTTCTGATATCTTCTTCAATTTCTTTCTTCAGAGACTTGAAATATTTTAATAGGTCTTTCACTTGCTGCATTAGAGTCACATCAAGGTACTTTATATTAGTAGTGGTCTTTGTGAAGAGTATAGTTTCCATAATTTCTTTCTCTGCCTTTTTGTCTTCAGTATACAGGAGGGCTACTGATTTTTTGAGTTAATTTTGTATTCAGCCACCTTGTTGAAGATGCTCATCAGCTGAAGGTGTTCTTTGGTTGAATTTGAGGTCACTCATGTATACTATCATATCATCTGCAAGCAGTGATACTTTGACTTTTTCCTTTCCTTTCCTTTCCTTTGATCTCCTTTAGTTGTCTTATTGCTCTAGCTAGGACTTCAAGTCCTATGTTGAAGATATATGGAGAGAGTGGGAAGCCTCACATTGCCCCTGATTTCAGTAGGATTAATTTAATTTTCTCTCCATATAGTTTGATGTTGTTTATAGGCTTCCTGTATATTGACTTTACTATACTCAAGTATGTGCCTTGTATCCCTGATCTCTTCAAGATTTTAAACATGAATGGTGTTGGATTTTGTCAAATGCTTTTTCAGGATTTAAGAAGATGATCCTGTGGTTTTTCTCCTTCAGTTTGTTTATATTGATGTATTTCCGTATGTTGAACCACCCCTGCATACCTGGAATGAAACCTTCTTGGTCATGGTGGGTGATATTTCTTATGTGTTCTTGGATTCGGTTTGCAAGTATTTTATTGAGCATTTTTGCATCAGTACTCATAAGAGAGATAGGTCTGAAGTTCTCTTTTTTATTGTGTCTTTGTTTGATTTAGGTATCAAGGTGACTGTGGCATCATAGAATGAGTTTGCTAATTTTCCTTCTGTTTCTATTTTGTGGAATAATTTGAAAAGAATTGGAGTTAGCTCTTCTTTGAAGCTCTGGTAGAATTCTGCAATGAAACCATCTGGCCCTGGGCATTTTCAGAAGGGAGAAGGTTGAAGACTGCTTCTATTTCTTTGGGAGATATAGGACTATTTAATCTGTTTACCTGATCTTGATTTGCTTTTGCTAAATGGAATCTATCAAAAAATTGTCAGGCTGGAGAGATAGCTCAGAGATTAAGAACACTTGCTGTTCTTCCAAATGTCCTAAGTTCAAGTCCCAGTAATCTCATGATGATCGATTATATTCATCTTTAGTAAGATCTGGTGTGCAGGCAGAATGTTGTACAAATAATTAATGAATCTTTTTTAAAAAGAAAAGAAAATTGTCAATTTCATTTAGATTTTCAAATTTTATGGCATATAGGCTCTTGTAGTAAGACCTAATGATTGTTTTGATTTTATCAGTGTCTGTTGTTATGTCCCCCTTTTTGTTTCTAATTTTGCTGATTTGGATAGTTGCTCTCTGACTTTTAGTTATTTTGGTTAAGTGTTTGTCTATCTGTTTGATTTTCTCAAAGAACCAGCTCTTGATCTCATTGATTCTTTTACTTGTTTTCTTTGTTTCTAATTCATTGATTTCAACTCTGAGTTTGATTATTTTCAATCATCCATTGTCTTGAGTGTTTTTGCTCCCCCCCCACCCCAGGGCTCTTAGGTGTGCCACTTAGTGCTATGAACTTTCTAGGTATTTTAGTGTTAACTTATTTTCTTTCATCTTGAGGAACTTCCCTTATGATTTGTTCAAGGGCGTGCTTATTAACCATTATTTCTTCTAAGTGTCTCAAAACCATGTGCCTATACTTACTACAATGGGAAGTAACAAATAAATAACTGATCTTTTACTGTCACTCAACTGTAGCTGCATAGTAATAAATGTTTTCTTATTACTTTTGGCCTTTGGTAAATTTTCATTTCCTAAAATCTTTCTTCGTATAACTTTTACCCATTTTTTGTTTAGATTCTACAGACTGAAATTGCCTGAATCCTTCATTCTTCCCTCACTAGTAGATTAAAAAAAAGTCTTTTTAAAAAATACATTCATTTATTATTTTTACGTGCGTGGGTATTCTGTCTGCATGCAAGTCTGCACACCATGTACCTGCAGCGCTACAGAGGCCAGAGGACGGCATCAAATCCCCAGGTGGAGACATAGAAGATAGTAAGCTCATATGGGTGCTGGAAATGAAATTCTGGTCATCCAAAAGAGCAGCCAGTGCTCTTAACCTCAGAACCATTTTATAGATCCCCAAATTGACCTGTTTTGATGAAGACACTTACTTGTCAATATTATTTTAAATAAATTTTATTATCATCCTTATGTTAGTATATGTGTGTCCAAGTGTGTGATTGCAAGTGTGTGTATGCTAAAACAAATGTGTGGAAGTCAAGGGATAACCTCAGGTATTAGGCCTTGTCTGGTGTCTTGTTTGGGACAGCATCTCTTGTGTGCTGCTCACACCAAGAGAGCTGGGTTGTGAGATTTTCAGTATACTTATTTCTCTGCTTTTGGGAATTATTCTGTCAGTGCCTTTCATCTTTCCATGGGGACACTGGGGTAATAGAAGAATGACTATCTAGGCTTAAGTAAGTTCTGAAGATTTAATTTCAGGTCTCACACTTTGACAGTAGCTATTTAATACTCAATGAAACATCTTCTCAGCTCCTGAAAATTTTTTTTTTAAGGATTTGAAAACAGTCTCTTGTTCAACTGCCTCCAAATTTGTTAATGGCTAAAACAATCTCTTAGTCAGTGAAACAACAAAAACAGTCTCTGGTCATATCATATGTATCAAGAAACAAGAAGAGATGGTTGTGTTAATGACACTTTATAGTTTACTTACATATTTGAGGATTTTCTTTTAGTCCTGATTATTCTCTGAAGAATTACATTTGGTACGAAAGTTCAGATTCATTCAATTCATATCACAATATGACCACTTCTAATGGGCTATTCTATTCTTTCTTTTGAAAGTCTCTACAACTTATCCATGCTTCAACTACACTTGCCTTTCTTTGCATAAATAATGTCTTAATGCTGTGAAATTTTATTTATATTCCATATTTATAGCATGATGTCTAAACAAAACTGGTGAGAAATATCAAATTACCATTTTATTAAATGACAGGCTCATTCTGATATCAGCTTTTAGATAATCATTGTATGGGACCCTAGACTTAATTTGACACATGTTTCTGTTGCTCCACATTTACTACGATAAAATCATTCAAAAAAGTGTATGCTAGTCTAATAAAGGATTATAAGAGATTCTCGGGCATAGTTGATAAATAGAGCTAATTCATCATTGACAATTCATAAAGAAAAATCTTTAACATAAGAGAAAACAACTACTTCATTTTTTACAATTGTATTTATATTTCATTTTATTTATTTCTTGTTTGATTACGTTGAAGCAGTATGTTGTCTTATGTGAATAGAAGTCACATGAAAAAAAATTACACACATTTTTGGAAGAAATCTAATGGTCAACAAACTCACATGCAGTACTTTTGCAATAATCCAGTTATCTTTTTATCCCTTAACTTGTCACTAAATTGACATTTCAAATTTTTATTGTGCTATTTTTCTTAGTAAATAAAAAAGAAAGCTTCATCTAAAGAGAAGTCAGATGCTTTATTAAAAAATGCCTTTTGGCCGTAAAATTTTCTTTATATTATGAAAGGCATGCATTGATACATGAGCAAATTCCTATATGCTTCCTCTTTAAGGATTGAAGCAATTTAAGAAATCTTTGTTGTACACTGCAGGCTAAACTTTCCGTAAGCATGTCCCTATTAAGATACATAGCAGTGCTTTTCTCTTAAAAGGATTCCAGATGAACAACAGTAAATCATGCAGCTAGTTTTCCAATGTTGCAAATCTGCATAGGAACAACAGTGAACAGTATATTGAAAACAATTCTGTAAAACTCTGGTGAGTGAAATCAATTTGGAGAGCATGCAATAATGAGTCTCAGTACAAAGCTGGGATTGGTAAGGAGAGTTCTGCCTAGTACTCATATGTGACAGATCTTTAGATTTATTTATTTTTTTATTGTCACATGTATAAGAGTTTTCAAATTACAAGAAAAATAAATAAAACTTTAGCTTGCTCCACATTAAAATTCAGCACAGATGAATCAAGACAAACACATATGGCTTCAACTTCATTAAATAAGAAACACTTCATTTTTGTACAAGTAAAAGGATATTTTCATTTCTTAGTCCTCCATGTAAGTTTCTTCAGTAGTGGTAACAGTCTACTTCTATTTATTCAATTTATTTTTTGAATAGTTTATGCATGTGTACTGTGCTTAAATCAATACCAGCCATCCATTTAGCCCTCAACTTTTATATATAAAATTTTCATATAATATATATGAAACATATTATATATAGACAGATATACATATATGCTTACTGAGTCCATTTAGTGTTGTCTGTTTGTACATATGTTTAGGGCTGACGTCCTGGGAACCTATCAATTTCTATTTCTAAAGTTCAACATTGGTAAGCAACTTGAAATTTCCAAATATTAAAGCAGAAAATATGCCTTTATTTTCAGATACAACCAAGTAATTAAAGCCATTTAGTCTTCCTAGTCAGACTTTGAACAAATTTTCTCAAAGGGAAGTCCATTTAGGCTATACAAACGAAACAGAACAAACTTTCAAAATCAAAAACAAATGATAAATCTTTAATGTTAAAGCAAATAATGCATCCTAGATGTGATACTCTTTCCCCTATTAATTATTAATTACTTAATTAATTTACATCTTGGTAAGAAGTTCCCCTCCCTCCTCTCCTCCCACTTCCTTCCTTTCACCTCCACTTTCTTCCTCCTAGCCCCCTCTCCGCACCCCTATCCCTTAAAGGGATATGTTAAAACATTCTGGTAGTTCAAACATAAGTGCAATTTCCAATAGCCAGAATATCGAAACAGCCGTGATGTCCCTCAGTGGTGGAATGGATACAGAAATTGTGGTACATTTACACAATGGAATACAACTTAGCTATTAAAAACAAGAAGATTATGAAATTTGCAGGCAAATAGATGGAACTAGAAAAGATCATTCTGAATGAGGTAACGCAGAAATAGAAAGGTAGGCATGGTACATACTCACTTATAAGCAGATTTTAGCTGTATAATACAGGATAGCCATACTAAAACATACAGACTTAAAGAAGGATGCTTAAATCTCATTCAGAATGGCAAACATGATAGACAGCAGAAGCAGTGGAAGAGAGGAAAGAGGATAGGAGACTACAATAGAGGGTCTTCTGAAAGGTTCCACCCAACAGGGGATTGAAACAGATTCTGAGACTCACAGCCAAACTTTGGGCAGATGGCAGGGAGTCTTATGGAAGAAGAGGGGGTATAGGACACAGAGGGTACTGGAGCTCCACAAGGAGACCAACAAAGCTAAAAATTCTGAGCCCAGATGGTCCTGCAAAGACTGATACACCAACCAATGACTGTTTATGGAGAAGACCTAGATGTAGAAAATTGGCAGCTCAGTCTCCATGTGGGTTTCCAAGTCAAGGGAGCAGGGGAGGCCTCTGTCATGTACTCAGTTGCCTGCTTTTTGATCACTTGGCAATGTGGCCTTGCCAGACTACAGAGGAGTATCCAGGCAATCCTGATAAGACTTGATAAGCTATGGGCAGAAGGCAAAGGAGGAGAACTCCCCCTGTAAATGGAATAGAGAAAGATATGGGGGGGGGAGCGTGAATATGGAAGGGGGAGAGGGCTTCAATCAGAATATATAATGAATAAATTGTAAAAAAAAGTAATAATAATAAAAAGAGCTAAAAAAAATGAATGAGAAAAAACCCTGTTTTTTTTAAATCCAAATAAGAAAAACAAGTATATTTGTAACGAGCAATATTTTTTCTGTTAATATCTTTTCATGATTCTTATAAAATAGTCACAGCGAGTTTTCATCAAACAATTTTTAACTGCATTCACAGACAGATAAATGATTAAGCAGATATATTTTAAAATAAAAATAGAAGTTGAACAAATGCAGCACAGCCTAGGTTTTTAGCAACCTCATGGCATTGTGACTGTCCAAATAATTGTGAAGCCCAATTATTTCCTACATTTTTGTGAGTTCTTTATTAATTATACTTTATTCACTTTGTATCCCCCCCCCCATGGTTTCTTCTACATTTTTTAAGTTTACTAAAATGCTAGTTTGGAATTATTTGCTGTTCTGAAGAGTGGTCTAAATGAGAATCTGCAGGGAATCAGAACCGTGCTCTAAGCGCCGGGGAATCTCAGACACTAGTGAGTGGAATCTTTACGATGGGTCTAGGTCGGGTTTGAGTTTTCTTTATGGTTTTCCATCTGTGACCACATTGTTGTCTCCAGTCAGTGCTCCGTTTGTTCGTAGCATCATTTCTAGAAATAGTGTAAAATGGTTTATTTTTTTTAATCCATGGATAAAATGTTTATGGAAAGTGAGTATTTCTCTCTGTGATAATTTTCCTGACCGGACAGAGCTAACAATAAACATTTGTTTTACTCCTGATCCCCTGAACACAAAGATGTCCTGCCAAAACTGCGGTTGTGAAAAGCATTTCCTCAGAGAGGGGTCTGACTTAATCTTGGATTTGACTGTCTAGTCTGTAACATGCATCAGAATTATAAACCATCTGCAAAGTGTTACTTTGTCTTGCTTTCTCTGGCCTATGTAGTGAAAACAAAAATTTCCAAACAATGTAAATAATAAAAGTTTTTATAACACAAATCCAAGCAATAAAGCTTCTATACCTAATTATTTTTCAGAATTTAGGTGACTGTTCACATAAATATTGCAATAAAGGACAAAACAATGGAAATCAGGAGAGAGAGCTTAGTGATGAAGAGAAGAGAAGTCACTGCTCTTACAGAGGACTCTGGTTCTAACACCCTTAGTCCAGTCACCCTCATTGCCTTTGTAGCCCATGGCAGTTCAGTATCCAAGTGGGTTCCATTGTAATAGGAACAGGGACTGCCTCTGACATGAACTAATTGGCCTGCTCTTTAATTTCCTCCCCCTGAGAGGGGAAGCAGCATTACCAGGCCACAGAAGAAGACAGTGCAGCCACTCCTGATGAGACCTAATTGGCTAGGATCAGAAGGAAGGAAAAGAAGACCTCCCCTATCAGTGGACTTGGGGAGGGGCATACATGCAGAGGGTGGGGACAGAACCACAGGGGGGATACAAAGTGAATAAAGTGTAATTAATAAAGAAAAAAATCAGCTTCTATGGAATTCAATACCCTCTATGGACTCTTGAGGCACATGAACTTGCAGATGCAAATACTCCCTTCCAGAGACACCATTATCATAATTTTATAAAAACTTAAAAAGAAGAAAAATGAGAAAATTTCCACCCATCATCTTAATCACTCAGCCACAAAATACAAATTTTTTAACCAAAGCCTTTGGAGCAGAAAAAAACAAAGACTTTTGTTTTTTCCTAGGTTACTTTGTGTTTACAGAAATGCCTAAATGGTAACATCTTTCAAAAATGGAGAGCCTGTGAGAAACCTAGAAGAGAATTAGTTATGTCTTCCTTCCTGCCAGAATCCTTGTAAGCATAACAGTGTAGTCGACTGCCTTCTGATAATTATTTGTAGCCTTTGTGTCCATTGTTACGATTTGAATCTGGAAAGCTCCCAGACCCCCAACTCATGTTGCCAGTACCAGTTTCACTGTCTTGGGAAGTCATGGAGCATTGACGGGCTGGGTGGAAGAGGTAGGTCTCTATGAATGGACGGTAGATGTTTATAGCTGGCTACTGCATTCAGCTGTGTGTTTTTCCTTGTCTGCTGTGATGTGAGAGGCTTCAGTCACATATGTTATGATGTCCCTGCCATGATAAATTGAAACTTTCTGAAATCATGAGTCAGATAATTATTTCCCCCTTATTCGGTTTCTGTTATCTTAGTAAAACAACGTGGGAGTAACTGAAATATTCATTGTTTATATTCTGAGTGGACTACAGTAGAGTTAGGAATACTTGGGAAGTCATTTAAAACAGATATAATCATAGCAAAATGGAACGAAACTGTCTGAATATCTGGTCTACGTCACAATCTGTTTTAGAAATCTCCACTTTTACATTTTTCTCTTTGTTGCATTAATGGCTTAAATATTTGCTGGTTCAAGAAGAATCATTTGTTTTATTGCCTACTTCTCACTATATTAGTATTATTTTTATATGATTGATTTTCACTAATAATGAAACATCTTTATCGTGGTCCAACACTTATGTTGAAATATATATAATTCTTCAAACCAATAACTTTCTAGTCGTTAGAAAGAAGCTACTAGATTCCCTAACTAAACCTACTGATCAAGTAACCACAATTTTAACTTTGTCTCAAAGAAATATCTGACTCCAAATGGTATTGAGTCTTTCTGTATACTGTTCTTGGTACTTGATTGAATATATTACTTAGGTTTGAATCCCACAGTACAATACAGAGTACGAAATTTACAAAGAATAAAACCATAAACTCTATATTCCCTAGAATTGGGATTCAATTCTTGTTTTGCTGGTTTTCATATTGTGTAATCCAGGAAATTATAGTACAAATAGTTCATGCTTAAGATCCTGTTATTCTGAAGTATAACTAGTAAGAACAACTGTAATCTAACACTATTTCATACTTGAGAACATCCTCCTTTTCCAATAGAATCTATGATAGGATTCTCAAAATGGATATCTGTCTAAGTAGGCTTTAAAAAATATTCTAAATCTCTAAATACTATCTCTCTCAGACAAATTAGGAATTGACATTTTCAATTACATGAAGTTTATTCAACCTTCTTTTACACTTTAAATCTATATATGTATATGAGAGTCTATAGGTGACAGAAATTATAACATACTGTTTTTTTCTTTGATGTTTTGCTATTTAGAGTTCATGAGTTACATGATCTAGAAGCTCTGATGAAAGGAAGATACATATATCAGACAGGTTAGGATCTTTTTAAAATTTATTTATTTATTTAATTTTTAATTTTTATTATTTTTTATTTTTTTTACTATTAATTACACTTTATTCATTTTGTATTCCCCCATAATCCCCTCCCTCCTCCCCTCCTGACCCCACCCTCCCTCCACCTTCCTCATGCATGCTCCTCCCCAAGTCCACTGATAGGGGAGATCCTCCTGTCCTTCCTTCTGATGTTAGTCTATAAGATCACATCAAGAGTGGCTGCATTGTCATCTTCTGTGGCCTGGTAAGGCTGCTCCCCTCTCAGGGAGAGGTGATCAAAGAGCAGGCCAATCAGATTATGTCAGAGGCAGTCCCTCTTCCCATTACTATGTAACCCACTTGGACACCGAACTCTCATGTGCTACATATGTGCAGGGGTTCTAGGTCATCTCCATGAATAGTCCTTGGTTGGAGTATGAGTCTCTGGGAAGTTCCCTGTGTTCAAATTTTCTGGTTCTGTTGCTCTCCTTGTGTGGTTCCTGACCTCTCCAGCTCTTACTATTTCCCACTTCTTACATAAGATTCTCTGCCATTTGATATTCTTCTGCAAAGAATTCTCTGTTTAGCTCTGTTCCCCATTTTTTTAATTGGATTACTTGGTTTGCTGCTTTTCAGTTTCTTTAGTTCTTTATATATATTGGATATTAGTACTCTATCAGATAGAAGGTTGGTGAAGATTCTTTCCCAATCTGTAGGCAGTCGTTTTGTTTTGATGATGGTATCTTTTGATTTACAAAAGCTTTTCAGCTTCATGAGGTCCCATTTATTGATTGTTGCTCTTAGAGCCTGTGCTGTTGGTGTTCTGTTCAGGAAGTTGTCTCCTGTACCAATGATTTCAAGGGTATTCCCCAGTTTTTTTTCTAGCTGATTTAATGTGTCTGGTTTTATGTTGAGTTCTTTGATCCACTTGGACTTCAGTTTTGTGCAGAGTGATAAGTATGGATCTATTTTCATTTTTCTACATGTAGACATCCAGTTGGACCAGCACCATTTGTTGAAGATGCTATCTTTTTTCCATTGTATGGTTTTGGCATCTTTGTCAAAGAACAGGTGTCCATAAGTGTGTGGGTTTATCTCTGGGTCCTCTGTTCGGTTCCATTGATCCACCATTCTGTTTCTATGCCAGTACCATGCAGTTTTTATTACTGTTGTTCTATAGTACAACTTAAGGTCAGGGATGGAGATACTGCCAGAAGATCTTTTATTGTAGAGGATTGTTTTAGCAATTCTGGGTTTCTTGTTATTCCATATGAAGTTGAGAATTTTTGTTAATTACAGTTTATCACTTTGTGTCCCAGCTGTAGCCCTCCCTCATCCCAGCCCTCTCTCCCTTATCACCTTCCATACCCCTCTCTCAGTCAACAGATAGAGTAGGTCCTCCTCCCCTTCCCCCTGACCCTAGCCTATCAAGTCTCATCAGGACTGCTGCATTGCCTCCCACTGTGGCTTGGTAAGGCTACACTTAAGAAACAAGAGATTAAAGACTCTGGGTATGTATTAGTGTTCATGTGTTTATATGTGGACATTAGTATGAGTATATGAATGTCTGTACATGTTTGTGTATGTTCATGTATGCATTTCAGAAGACATTTTGTGATTTCACTATTCAATAGTTATTTGTTTGTTGTTGTTTTGTTTTCAGAATGGTCTGCCCCTGGGCTGGAAGTCACCAGGTAGGCTAAACTGGCAGACCAGAAAACCCTAGAGAATCTGCCTGCACTGGGGTTACAAGGGCCTGCAACCATGTAGGCCTTTTTATTTTACGTTGGTTTAGAGATCCAGCTCAGGCCATCTGATTACAAAGAAAACATTATACTGATAAGCTATTATCACAGACTTGAGATCATTTTCAAAGCAGAAATAGCTGTTATTTTTTTTTTGTACTAATGGAAAATGAATTTAAACAAAGCCTCATTGTGGAAATGACACTGGAGAACATGACAGTGTGAAGCTCTCCAAAGTTTTCTTGAACCAAAATTTAATGAGAACATTAGCAGAATTGTTGAAACCCTCTTTACATTTCTAAAGGTTGAACAAAGACTGTAGCAAAGAAGTGTAGTGAATCAGAAAATGGCTCATGTCCAGTTAGAGCAGTAAACTGCTTTGTGGATTTAACAGGCTCCAGTCTTATTTGCTCTATCCAGCTCAGCAGAGGCTTACAAACCCAAAGTCCACAATCACATGAAAACCAGCAGTCTGGCAACCAGCAATGGGACAAATGAGGACTGGAATTCCTTCAATACCACAGTCCTAGATAATAGCTATTATTTTGCATGCTTTGGATCCCTGAAAATTACACAAGCATAACTGTTTTTGTTGACTTGCCATTGGACTAGTCATGGTAAAACAACTTCTTTACAAGTATTTATCAAGAATATAAGAGTATTTTGTCAAGAATAAATTGTTTAATACTGTAACTATTTATAGCTTTTGAATAAATGGTATGAATGTATGTTTGCATGTGTGTGTGTGTATGTGTGTATAGATTCAAATAGTTTAGAAAAATTAAAAGCAAACTTCTCAACCATTGATGACTGTTGACAGTGTTAAGACACATTAGAAAGCTCCTGGAGCATCTAGATGTCTGTGGTGTTATAGATATGCTCAAGATTTAGTACATGTACATGAAAACCTAGTGAAGGCCCCAATCTCATTCTTTGGTGAACTTCATTCACATAAACAAGAAGTATAAGATATAAGAGCCAGAAAAGAGGGAAGACACTAAGGAAACAAAACCCTCTATATCAGCACTATGAAAGAACATATGAACATATATGAACTCAGAAGCTAAGGCAACATTCATAAGGTCTGCATCAAGTAGAGTCCTAGAGCTGAAAGGAGAAGAGGATACATGTACCTATCCTCAACATAGAAGTTATCTCCAAGTGATAACCATTCGCAAGTGAAAAATTACATTTTATCCAAGGATGTATCACTAGGAAACCAACTAATATTAAGGCTAGGCCAAAAGAAAATAAACTCACCAGATGCTTTGGTGGTTCCTTGTCTCATAATAGTGTATTAGAGCTTTCTTTTTCTTCCATTTTCTATTTTTAAAAGTCATCTTTATTTATTTATTATATATTTATTTACCATGTAACTATTGATTATAAATTTTGACTCTATTTTGGCTTTTTTATGGAGTCCTGAATGTGCTATCAAGCATCTCTGTGGATGCATCTGTTTCCTGTGCCTTTTCTTTGGCTTTTTTTCTGATTTTTATTTTATTTTGTCCTAATCTGATTTGGATTTATTTTATCTTATTATATTTTATTTTATTATTACCTATCAGATTCATGTTTAGTAATAAGAGACAGAAAAGTATGTGGATCCATTTGGAAGGAAGCTAGAGAGGAGCTGGGAGGAATACATGGAGAGGAAATCATAACCAGAATCTATTGTAAGAAAAAAATGTATTTTCAACAAAAGAAAGCAAATGAAAATAGAAAAAAGAAACACTATGACCAAATGCAGCTTGAGTTAGAAAGGATTTTATCTGGCTTGTACTTTGATGTTTCAGACAATCATCAAGGGATAGCAGAGCAGATGCTTGAGTCAGGAGTGAAGCAGCAAGAACTAAAGACCCTGGAGGAATGCTTGTTACTGGTTATTCTCCACAGCTTGATCAGATTGCTTTCTTTCTAGGGTTTGTACCACCCATAGTGGGCTGGTCCTTCCCACATCACTCATTCATTAAGAAAATTACCCCTGGCTCTTTGGCCTCCCCATCCCCCAAGGGAGGAGCAGTCCTGTCAGGCCACAGTGGAGAGCTTTGCAGCCAGTCCTGAAGATACCTGATAAAACAGGATCAGATGAATGGGGAGGAGGTTCCCCCTATCAGTGGACTTGGAAAGGGGCAAGGTGGAGATGAGGGAGGGAGGGAGGGACTGGGAGGGAATGAGGGATCGGGACACAGCTGGGATACAGAGTTAATAAAATGTAACTGATAAGAAAAAAATAAAATTAAAAAAAATAAAAATAAAAAATACAAAAAAAAATTAAAAAAAAAAAAAAAGAAAATGACCCCACAGATTTGCTTGCAGCAACCCCTCAGTTAAGGTTTCTTCTTTCCAGATGACTCTAGCTTACGTCAAGTTGACAAAAGTAACCATCATAGTGTGTTTGTGTAAATATCTTAGAACCAGTGATGATGGTTAAACAACTTTGTATACAAATAAGAAATCAAGGAGATACAAACTTTACACTTTAAGAAATGAATTTATAGTATTTCTCGAAACTTTTATTCATAATCTTACCATTTCTTAAAATAAAATTATGTGATTTGGTTTCCCCCAGGGAATAGGTTTTAGTAGTGTAATGGAAATGTACATTACTTGTTAATGTCTGTATTAGCAAATCAAGGAAGAAAAATGGCAAAATAAATGGAAATTGGTTTAATAAAGCTTATGCATTTTGGAAATTGTAGTGATGAACTATTTGATATATGAACAAAAATTATTAAAATGTTGGATGGTTTAATAATTGTGGTATTTAGATTTCTCTCATTGTTATATATTTAATGAGAAATGTTCCCTGGAGGCTCAAGTATTAAATGATTGATTTCTGGCTGGTAAAACCAATCATTGGAAAGTGATCATATAATGAGTTTTCAATCTTCAGGGGATTGTAACTGAAAGGATTGCTGGATGGTGGACACTGAGGAAGATGGAGTCTCAGGTTAGCATCTGGATTCTTGAGGGCATACTGTTTGGGTACATCAGCACATACCTATAAAATATTGACTCTAAACTGAGGTAGTGAGTGAATGGAAACATCTCAGGAAGGCTCATTTGGTAAGGAATTGTGTAAAACACTGTTCTTCTTCGACATGCTTTTTTATTTCTTTTTAAAATTAGATTAGAGTTGTACATGACACATGAATAAATATAGAGAAGAAAATCTTACATTCTTAATGATGTTCTATTCCCTCTCTTACATTTAAAACAAATATCTATTGATGTTGTTTCATGTTTAGCAATAAAATTTAGCATAATAAAAACTAACAGAAGGAGCAAAAATATATCAAAATTTTTCTTATTCATATTTTTACCTGCAGTACATTTTTGGATAATTTATTTAATTATATCTTCAAATCGTTGATTCAATTGTTAATTTTATTTTATATTACATTTTTTTGATAAGACCAACTCTTTTTTAATTTTAATTTTATTTATTTATTTTTTATTTTTGAAAGAAACTTAGATTTCCATGTGGCTCATAAGCATAGAAACAAAAATTCTCAAAAAAATATTAGCAAATATTATCAAAAATAAATAAAACCTGGTCAAGCAGGTTTTATCAGTTAACATAACAGAAAACTCAATAATGCAGTTCATCATATTAGCAAAAGAGATAAGAAAATGTGGTTTTGAGTAGACACGGAATGAAAACATTTGGTCCAGTTCAATATTCACTTGTGATAGCAACTTAAACCAAAGGGAAAGACCTTTCTCAATCCACTTAAACACATCTGGGAGATAAACTCATCTAATGTCTTTCTTTTTTTTTATTTAATCTTTTTTAAAATTTTTAAATTTATTTTTATTAATTACACTTTATTCACTTTGTATCCCCCCATAAGCCCCTCCCTCCTCCCTTCCCGATCCTATGCTCCCTCCCCCTTTTTCACACATGCCCCTCCCCAAGTCCACTGATAGGGGAAGTCCTCTTTAATCCCCATCCTGAAAGGCAAAGAGGATGGACATCAGAAGAAGAAGAAAACAAGAAACAACCTAGGAACCTGCCACAGAGGGCCTCTGGAAGCCTCTGCACTGCAGACTATCAAAGCAGACGCTGAGACTTATGGTCAGCTCTTGGGCAGAGTGCATGGAATCTTATGTAAGAAGTGGAAAATAGTAAGAGCTGGAGAGGATGGGAACCACACAAGGAGAGCAACAGAACCAGAAATTTGAACACAGGGAACTTCCCAGAGACTCATACTCCAACCAAGGACTATTCATGGAGATAACCTAGAACCCCTGCACAGATGTAGCCCATGGCAGTTCAGTGTCCAAGTGGGTTACATAGTAATGGGAAGAGGGACTGCCTCTGACATAATCAGCCTTACCAGGCCATAGAAGATGACAATGCAGCCACTCCTTATTTTATTTTTAATTACATTTTATTTACTTTGTAACTCCCCTCTAGTTCCCTCCCTCTACCCCTCCCAATCCCTTCTTTTCTCCCCTTCTCCACACACTCCCCTCCCCAAGTCCACTGGTAGGGGAGAGTTTCTTTTTCTTCCTTCTGCTCCTAGTCTGTTAGGTCTCATCAGGAGTGGCTGCATTGTCTTCCTCTGTGGCCTGGTAAGGCTGCTCCCCTCTCAGGGGGAGGTGATCAAAGAACAGGCCAATCAGTTCATGTCAGAGACAGTCCCTGTTCACATTACTATGGAACCCACTTGGACACTGAACTGCCATGGACTACATCTGTGCAGGGGTTCTAGGTTATTTTAACTAAACTCTATGATTTATTGCGATTGCCACTTATCTTTTTCTGTGGTAAACATGGTAAAAGTTGTCTCTAACATACTCGTTGATTAATTTCTCTCTTTATGGACATCCCATATATTTTACTTTGTTTCGTTGAAAATATGTAAGCACAAAATAATACAACCAACCAAAATGCAGATTTGTGGAGCCTAATCCCAAAGGATACATCTTCAAAACACTTCTTCTGCACCTAAGGCTCAGGAAACATCCTAGGAGAGGGGCAGCAAAAAATTTAAGGGTCAGAGGATCAAGAATTTTACTGTGAGATTGTGTTTCTTAGTAATGTCAGACTCACACAAGTCTCTCCAATATGACTGTCATAACATGAGCTGAACAAGGACAACACCGACGGTCATGACAATTTGAACTGGAAAAAATCCTATGAGACCTTAACAGTACAAATAGAACTATAGACAACTATGGAAAACTGAAGGTAGGAGAGTCTTCTACAGGGGAGAACACCCCTATTGGCCCTCCAACGTGAAACATACATATATGAAACTTTATATAACCTGATATGGCTGTATTTAGTAAGATATATGCATGTGCATATACATATATATGCATGCTATAACAGTTAATGAAAGAAGAGGTTATGAACTTGCAGGAGGGTGGAGAGGGATGTATGGGAGAGTTTGAAGGCAAAAAAGTGAAGGGAGAAATATAATTAATTATATTATAACCTCAAAAAAAGCAAGTAGAATCGAGAAATAGAAATAATAGTAACATTATGATTTACCAAGTTTTTACATTTAAATGCTTTTCTCTGTGTGTCTTTTTTCTTTATATCTCTCTCTCTTCCTGTCTCTCTCTGATGTTTGTCTGTTTCTCTCTTACACACACACACATACACACGCACAAACACACCAAACTTTGTTTTGTATAGCCTTTAACGCTTTCAGCGACCATGAGATGTTGCCTTCTGATATGTTACCACCTAATTCTGAAAAGCAGGTACAACATAAACACATCAATGTTTCTCATGTTCTAGAATTTAACACTCTTGTGTGATCTAATATCCAGTCCACAGTCATGCTGCTCAAATTGAGCTCAGATTACTCTTTATACTTTTCTCACTAATTGGAGTTTATTTAAAAATCACTCCATGGAAATTTATTGTTCTAGATCTTATGACAATACTTGACATAATACTGCAGTTAAAAAGATTTTAATGGGGAACTATATTTTTCCCAATGGAACAAAGGCTGGGTTCTCAAATTTCCTTGCAGTATCCATTTTCTGGTACATAACTTTTTCTCCTGATTCATCTCACTAAGGGGATATCTATATTATAGCATGAATCTTATGTTCAGTTAATAGAGAAGAAACATGAGCTTCATTTATATATGAAACCAAATGATTGATATTGGCCAACACAGATATCTATATACTAAAACTCCTCAAGGAATATTGACAGTAAATAGTGGGGAGAAATCCTCTCAGTGGCTTTAAGCACAGTGATCCATTATTGACCATATGTAGAAGGAGGAATGACCTGAGATGATATTTGTCACTGTAGAGTAGTGGATAGTTTGCACTGGTGTTGGGCAGAATATAAAATGAATGAATTTAAGGGGTCAAGGGACTGGCTGCCAGTCCTGATGAGATCTGATAGGCTAAGGTCAGATGGAAGAGGAGGAGGACTTGGAGAGGGGCACGGGAGAAAATGAGGGAGGGACAGTGGAATTGGGAGGGAATGAGGTAGGGGGCTACAGCTGGGATACAAAAGAATAAACTGTAATTAATGTAAAAAATAAAAATTTAATTAAAAAAGAGGTCAAGGGAAATGAATATAAATGGAGTCATGGGACAGAACAGAAATCACATTAATCTTTTAATGGCGTGATACTTTTAACTAAAATTATCTTCATATATGTTGACCTGTATATCCTAGAGAAGGAAAACTGTCTCTATAATCAATCTATGTTAGTGAGGGGGAATATGAAAAAATCTTTACATGAGCGGATACAGACAAGGTATATATGTAGTTGATTATATTAGGACACGTTAAGTCTTTGAGCCAGTTAATGACACAACCTAATTATGTGTTACTGTCACTCTGAATCAGTTTTGTTCTTAGTAGCTGCTGTGCAAGCACCACCCTCTGTGGTATTACTGGAAGATGATTTGATATGAAATCTTACAGAATTACTTTAGAGGAGGACTCATATTATAATCGTTCAGGTCTGACATTAGCAAGAAGTCTTTGTCTTCATTTCACATGTCACCCTGATCAGCCAATCTAATAGAACATGAACAACACTGTTTGTCACTCATTCATGGTTACACCTTGAAGACAATACTTCTTACATGGAATTAAATGCCTCCAAAATTACATGTATTCAGTCAATTGATATTCATTATTTAGAAAAGCATCACCATTAAAAAAAATAATTGGGTCTGAGAATAAAGTCACACAGTTAATTTTATCTGTGACATCTCTCCAAAAACAGTAACTAGTAGGATTTGTGCTTTACTTCAAACAAACAGGTGTTTTTTTTTCCCAATTTTATTTTTCTTTAATTTTTATATATTTATTTATTTATTACAATTTATTCACTTTGTATCCCTGCTGTAGGCCCTTCCATCGCTTCCCAGTCTCACCCACCTTCCCTCTTTTCCCCTATGCCCCTTCCCTAGTCCACTGATAGGGGAGTACCTCCTACCTTTCCACCTGACCATAGTCAATCAGGTCTCATCAGGAATAGCTGCATCATCTTCATCTGTGGCCTGACAAGGCTGGACCTCCCAGAGGGAGCTGATCAAAGAACCAGCCATTTAGTTCATGTCAGAGACTACCCCTGTTCCCCTTACTAGGGAACTCACTTGGAAACTGAGCAGGAGGTCTAGGTCCTTTCCATGCAAAATGTCCTTAGACATCCAAGAAATGAAAAACAAACAAACAAAAAAAAACAAAACAAACAAAAGAACAAAACAAACAAACAAACAAAACAAAAGGCCCTGAGATTCCACCTCACAACCATCAAATGGCTAAGATCAAAAACTCAAGGCATGACGCACACTGGAAAGGTTGTGGAAAAAGAGTAACCTTCCTCCATTGCTGGTGGGAATGTAAACTTGTACAATCACTTTGAAAATCACTCTGTGCTTTCTCAGAAGATTAGGAATAGTGCTATGTCAAGATCCAGCTATACAACTCTTGGGCATGTATCCAAAAGATTCTCAACTATATAACAAGGACATTTGCTCAACTATGTTCCATAGCAGCTTTGTTTGTAGTAGCCAGAATCTGGAAACAACTGAGGAATGGATACATAAATTGTACATTTACACAATGGAATACTACTCAGAAATTAAAAGCAAGGAAATCATGAAATTTTCAGGCAAATGGTGGAAACTAGAAAAGATTATCCTGTATGAGATATCCCAGAAACAGAAAGACACACATGGTATATACACACTTATAAGTGGATTTTAGATATATAATATAGGATAAATATACTAAAATCTGTACACCCAAAGAAGCTAATCAAGAAGGAGGACTCTGGGTAAGATGATCAACCCTCATTCAGAAAGGCAAATGGAATGGAAATCAGAATAGGGAGAAAGCAGGGAACAAAACAAGAGCTTAACACAGAAGGACTCTGAAAGGCGCTACCTTGCAGGGTATCAAAGCAGATGCTGAGACTCATAGCCAAACTCTGGGCAGAGTGCAGGGAATGTTATGAAAGAAGGGGGAGATAGAAAGACCTAGAGGGGACAGGAGTTCCACAAGGAGAGAAAAAAAATCAGAGCACAGGGGCCTTTTCTGAGACTGATACTCCAACCAAGGACCATGCATGGAGATAACCCAGAACTCCTGTTCAGATGTAGCCCATGGCAACTCAGTGTCCAAGTGGGGTTCCCAAGAAGTAGAAACAGGGACTGTCTCTGACATGAACTCAATGGCCTGCTCTTTAATCACCTCCCCCTGTGGGGTGTGTGTGTGTGTGTGTGTGCAACCTTACCAGGCCACAGAGGAAGACAGTGCAGCCAGTCATGATGAGACCTGATAGACTAGGATCAGATGGAAAGGGAGGAAGACCTCTCCTATCAGTGGACTTGGAAAAGGGCATGGGAAGAAAAAAGGGGGAAGGGTGAGATTGGGAGGGATGAGGAAGGAGTCACAGCTGGGATACAGAGTGAATAAACTGTAATTAATAAAAATAAATTAATTAAATTTAAAAAGGCCATGTATATCACTCCAGGTCATATATTTGAAAGTCCTAAAGAAGCGTAACAACAAGGAGGATCCTAGGGAAGAGACTGAAACCTCACTCAGAAGGGCAAACAGGATAGATATCAGAAATAGAAGACAAGGAACAGGAAAGGAGCCTTCCACAGAGGGGTTCTGAAAGACTCTACCCATATGGGTATGGAAGGAGATACTGAGATTCATAGCCAAACTTTGGGCAGAGTACAGGAATCTTTATGGAAGAATAAGAGATATAGAAAGACTTGGAGGAAACAGGAAGTCCATAAGGAGACCAACAGAGCCAAAAAAAAAAAAAAAAAAAAAAAAAACAACACCTGGCCCACGGGGGCTAGCAGAGACTGATACTCAAACCAAGGACCAAGAACCAAGCAGGTGTTTCTAGGATAATTTTTCATTCCTTGAGAACAGGCTCACAGCAGGTATCATGCTATAATTTTACTCTCTGGATGCTCAAAAGCCATCTTGTTATTCTCTGCATCTTATTCTAGTGATTTCCTAACTAAAAGGAGAAGAAATGAATTATTATTTTATAAATACTAACAAAACTCTGGATATCAAAAAAATTATTAATATTGCATGAGGGAAATATGAAGAATAGGCCTGCACATGAAGATTCTTTGGGCTGTTTCTGGGAACTTTTATTCCCCATATAACATAATAGTATACATGAGTGACCCCAAAAATTCTACCAGAAAACTCCTACAGCTGATAAATACATTTAGCAAGTGGTTGGCTACAAAATCAACTCAAAACAATCAGTAGCCCTCCTGTGTACAAAAGACAAAAGGGCTGAGAAAGGAATTAGGGAAACAATACCCTTCACAATAGCCACAAATAATATAACATATCTAGGTATAATTCTAAACAAGCATGTCAAAGGCCTGTTTGACAAGAACTTCATGTCTCTGAAGAACGAAACTGAAGAAGGTATCAGCAAATGGAAGAATCTCACATGCTTGTGGATTAACATATTAAATTAACATATTAAAATTGGCAATCCTACCAAAAACAATCTACAGATTCAATGCAATTTCCATCAAAATAGCAACACAGTTCTTTAGAGACCCATATAACAAAGATGGACAACTGAAGTAACCTCCTTATCCTGGCAGAGATAAGCAAATCAGAATTTTGCAACTTTAGTGATGAAGGTCAGTGTCAACAATATAGCTCAGCTTAGATCCACTGCAGAGCCTGCTAGATGGGAACATGCAATTTAGAGGAAAAGAGAGTTTTTACCGGGGACAGTTTCACAGACACAGGTTGTAGAGAGAACAAGCTAGACACAAGTGAAGACAGCTGGGCTGAGTCAGAGAATAAGGAGCCAGAAGATAAAACAAATTGCTGGAATTAGTTTGAAACCAAGCTGAGCGATTCAGTCAGAAGCTGGGAGAAGCCAGTTTGAATCAATAAGCTTGGAGAGGAGTTTGAGCCAGAACAGCTGAGTTGAACCAGACAGCCAGAGCTCAGAAAGAACTAAAAATGAACATAGTTGAACAAATGTCCTTCTTGTGTGGTTGAACATCTTTTGGATATATGCCCAGGAGTGCAGAAAGACACATATGGTATATACTCACTTATAAGTGGATATTAGCCCTATATTCAAGATAAACACACTAAAGTACGTAGTCCTAAAGAAGCTAAACAACATGGAGGACCATAGGGAAGGGGCTGAAACCTCATACAGAAGGGCAAACAGGATAGACACCAGAAGTAGGAAAAGAGAGGAAACAGGACAGGAGCCTTCCACAGGGGACCTCTGAAAGACTCTATCCATCAGGGTATTGGAACAGATTCAGAGACTCATAGCCAAACCTTGGGCAGAGTGCAGGGAACCTTATGGAAGAAAGGGGGGATAGAAAGACTTGAGTGGGACAGGAGCTCCACAAGGATACAAACAGAGCCAATAAACCTAGGCCCAGGAGTCCTGCAGAAACTGATGGTCAAACCAAGGACCATGAATAGAAAGAACCTAGTCCCCCTGCTCAGATTAGCTCTCAGGCGGCTCAGTCTCCATGTGGGTTCCCTAGTAAAGGGAGTAGGATTGTCTCTGACACAGACTCAGTGGCTGGTTCTTTGATCACTTTTCTCCCGGGGGGGTTGGGTGGTAGTGCAGCCTCACCAGTCCACAGAAAAGACAAAGCAGACAGTCCTGATGAGACCTAATAGGCTAGGGTCAGAGGTAAGGGGAGGAGGACCTCACCTATCAGTGGATTGTGGGTGGGGCATATATGGAGAATGGGAGGGAGGGTAGGACTGGGAGGAGGTGAGGGGGGGAGCTACATTTAGAATAAAAAAATGAATAAATGTAAAAGAAAGAAATAATGCAATAATAAGCTTGTGTAAAATCCTTGCCTAATAAGAAACAAACTATTGAATAAATGATTCTGTTCTTTTATGTTACAAGCTCAATAATTTAATGCATGTTGCATTTGGCGTGGAGTTTCCCTACAGGATATCTGAGCTGGTAGGATTAATCACCTTAAAACACACCTGTTTAGTCTTTCTACTCTACTGGTATTTAGGAATAAGCTGAAGATGAGCTTTGTGTACTTTAATAAACACTGTGCCAGACAAAGTTGTGCTTTATACTCACTATGTCTAAGGTGAAAACATTTCAAGTATAAATAAATAAAAGCCTAGAAATTATAGACTCAATGTTATGGATATGAATTCAATAAAAATCATAGAAATAATATATTAACAAAATAAAAATTATTTTTTAAAACCAGTTAACTATAACATCACATTCACTTACCCACATGCCAATGTCCAGAAAAACAAACTTGTTTCATATACACTCTCAGAAAAGACAGGTTCTTTATTATTGATATATATCATTGTCTTTAATTAAGAGCCATATATGTCTAAACTTTACCAGTAGATTAGTAGATCCCACAATCCTGTTGTATGCAGTACCAGATTAGAGGAATTAGTCATTAAAAGAACTCCCCAATCAGTCAGGGGAAGTTACCTTTTTTTTAACCATGCCATTCCTTTATCTCAATTCTAAAACTCTTTGATGGCACAGACTATATTTTCAAGATTTGCTATATTGTGGAGGTTTGAGAAAGCACAATATTAAGCTATTTCTCACTTTGAGTAAGTTATTAGAAACGTTAGTTCACACTACCTTGAGAAATAGTGAGAAATAGTGTTGGATATATAATGATGAATTATATTGGAAAGGAAGCTAACAGTTTCTTTATCAAATTTGGAGGCAGGAATATCCAAAGTATGTTTCAGAGAGAACAGTTACGATAGGGAAATAAATAACTATGAGTCAGATTAACCAGCTATATCGGTGAAGTAATGCTAGTGAAGTAATACTTTTTGTGTCCATTTCCTAATTTATACATCTCTCTCTTCCCCTCCTTGTGTCCCTTTCCTAATTTAAACATCTCTCTCTCCCCTCTGTGTGTGTGTGTGTCTCCCCTCTGTTGTGTATGTATGTATGAAAGAAAGAAGAAGAGAGAAAGGAGGCAGAGGAAAAAGAGAAGGTTTGGGGGAGGAAGGGATAGAATAATTCTATAACCATCATGCCAACTTGAGGGGTTGGAACAGTACACATGGTGACAGAGAGTTTAACATACCCAAACCACAGCAGAAATCATGACTTGTTACACAGTTACGTCAGTGTATGAGAGCCCAATAATCACAATAATCTTGGAATGTCCAAGAAGCACAATAAATACACAGGGGAGAGGTATAATGGTCAGTATGAGGAGGAGTAACCCAACCTATATCTCTGTAGAGGACGAATGAAATAGCGGAGCTGGGCATCATTACTTCCAAACTGGTGGTTACCACATCACAGAATGTTGTTTTCTGTGCCCAGAAAATGCGTTAGTACTAGTCTCTCTGCTGTGTAGTTCTTTGTGTGGATTACATGCTCACAAATATTTGATGGGTAACCAGAGTGTTGAGGTAAGAGACACACAGCTAGGAAAAAAAAAATCCAAGAGTGTCACATGCCAGCATATACGCTAGAAACAGAAATGGTACTTAAGATGTTCTTCTGTATCATGTCATTTATCAAGTAGAAACACCTTGATATTTCTACATGATAAAAGAAAAAAAATACCTTTGGATCAATAAGGAGTGAAATGGTGACAGAATAAGAAATCATGAGACTGTATTGGAGCAAATTTGGAATTCACCCCCCCCCCACACACACCCACCGAAAAGCTCCATAAACCTATATTTCACATGCGTACTAAGAAAAATGTTATCAAATTATTAAGCCATTAATCTGAATTTTCTACATGCAGGAAATAGCGTATCTAGTTGCTGCCACAGAAGCAAGATAATAATGCTTTTCACTCATAGTCTCCTAAGGGCATGTGAGAAATTCAAGCTATTTTGGTACCAGGAACTGGAAGCAGACAAGCAAAAGACTGCCAAGTGTAGTAATTGGAATTTTCTTAATGACAAGATAATAGATGCCCTCAAATTGTTCATTTCGTGGCATACAACAGCACACAAGCCAAATAACAACCTAAGGCCTGGTGCCAAATTACTACATGAGACCAGATTGATTTGTTCTCTATCTCAACCATGAAACTTTTGCATTTCTTCCTTTTGAAATGTATTTAATGAAAACTTGAATATAGACATACATCTTTATAGACTATTTCAGAGTAAATTCCAGGATGTTTAAATGACATTTAAGTTTTGATCTTTCATTTTTAATTTTTTTCTTTATTATTATTATTTATTACAATTTATTCACTTTGTATCTCTGCGGTAGCCCCTTTCCCTCATCTTCCTGGTCCCACCCTTCCTCCCTCTTCTCTCTCTATGTCCCTCCCCTAGCTCACTGCAAGTATGGGAACCCTGACAAGCAAATCTTGTCATAACTGTAAATAAAACTTCCATCTTTAGTGGACTAGCTTACATGGAGTTCAGGTTTAGAGTAATCATATTAAATATGTGGAGTAGCTAGAACTTGGAATTTTTAGTGTTGAGAAATGTACTTTTAAGAAATAACTGCCCATCTGTCTTCCCAATTAAAATCTACGTATTTTATTCAGCTTACTGTTGAATAGAATAGAGAAAAAATAAGGTGAAATACTTTATTTTATAATACATAGACTTAAATATATATTGGACATAATAATTTCAAAGTTTTCCAAGGAGAATGATTGATTACAACCTTTAAAACTGTGTGTTGGGCTTAATTACTATTGCTTTATTGTTACTGAGAAGCATTTTGATAAAGTTTGGAAAATGATATTGGAAGGACATTGTTAAATCTCTCACATAGATTTCTAGAATTAATTCAGTGAATATCAGTCCCTTTTCCAATTTTATTTTAATTAATATTATTTGTTAAAAATTTTTTTGACTTTGCATTGAATATTAGTCCGTTTACAGCATTGTTGATAATTCTTTCTGCTCTTGAATTATTGAAAATGTATATGCTTGTTTGCATATATGTACATTGAGGTAATTCGCAAGTACAGCATCTTTCCACTTAATATTTTCATTATATCTGATATTGCTAACTATAGCCCTTTGAACATGTTTTGGAACTCATCTAGAGGTGGTAGCAGAGCTTCTCATTAAAAATTCACTGAACAGTGTTATGGAGTGAGGAGATATTTAGAATATCATCTGCAATTCTTCTAATTGTATGTCATTGGTCCAGGTTTTCCTGCTGCATGTGTGTACTGAAAGCAAAACATTTTATGTCCTGTTCACTGGCCTGAATAGACTGAATAGTTTGGTAGCTGTCTGTGTTCAGTGATCCAAAGCACAAACAACTCCAAACTGATCAGAATATATTACAGGGATTACAGAATCCTGAAAAGGGGGAAAGGAGGTGAAAGAATAGAAGACTGTAAAATGGATACCCCAACAAGGAAAATAGTAAGTTTTACTGGATCGTAATGAGATACTACATATTATTTTACTAACACAGTTTAATGGACTTTGAAGAGTTCAATCACACTATAACAAGAGAGACAGAAATTAATAACCCTTATACTATTGGCACTTATGTATGCTACATATATTATAAAATGTATTATGCTATGTTGTATAGCCAAGTGTAATTTTAATTAATTTATATTTTTATTAATTACAATTTATTCATTTTGTATCCCAGCTGTAGCACCCTTCCCAATCCCATGCTTCCTCCCTCTTCTACCATGCCCATTCCCCAGTCCACTGATAGGGCAGGTTCTCCTCCCCTTCCTTCTGACCCTAGCCTATCAAGTCTCATCAAGACTGGCTGCATTATCTTCCTCTGTGGACTGGTAAGGCTTCTCCCCTCTCAGGGGGAGGTGATCAAAGAGCCAGCCACTATAGTTCATGTCAGAGATACCCCCTATTTCCCTTACTAGGGAACCCATTTGGACACTAAGCTGCCATGGGCTACATCTGTGCAGGGGTTCTAGGTTATCTCCATGCATGTTCCCTGGTTGGAGTATCAGTCTCAGAAAAGACCCCTGTGCCCACATTTTTTGGTTCTGTTGCTCTCCTTGAGGAGATCCTGTCCCCTCCAGGTCTTTCAATTTCTACCTTCTTTCATAAGATTCCCTGAACTCTGCCCAAAATTTGGCTATGAGTCACAGCATATGTTTTGATACCCTACTGGATAGAGTCTTTTAGAGGCCCTCTGTGATAGGCTCTTGTTTCCGTTTTTTCACTCTTCTGATGTCCATCTCCTTTACCTTTCTGAGTGAAGATTGAGCATCTTACCCAGGGTCCTCCTTCTTGGTTAGCTTCTTTAGGTATATAGATTTTAGTATGTTTATCCTATATGATATGTCTAATATCCACTTGTGTGTATATACCCTATGTGTGTATTTTTGCTTCTAGGTTACCTCACTCAGGATGCTCTTTTCTAATTTCCTCCATTTGCCTGCAAATTTAATGATTTCCTTTTTAAAAATATTTTTTTATGTTTTTTGCTTTTTTTTCCAAGTGGAGTTTATCACTTTATTTTTTAATTTTTATTTTTGTATTAATTATAGTTTATTCAATTTGTGTCCCAGCTGTAGCCCCCTCTCTCATTCCATCCCAATCTCACCCTCCCTTTCTCTTCTCCTCCCATGCTCCTCTCCAAGTCTACTGATAAGGGGAAGACCTCCTCCCCTTCCATTTGACCCTAGCTTATCTGGCCTCATTAGGACTGGCTTCATTGTCTTCCTCTGTGGCCTGGTAAAGCTGCTCCCCACTCAGAAAGAGAGCAAAAAGCCAGGCACTGAGTTCATGTCAGAGACAGATCCTGTTCCCATTACTAGGACACTCACTTGGACACTGAGCTCCCATGGGCTACATCTGTGCAGGGGTTCTATATTATCTCCATGTATGATCCTTGCTTGGAGTATCAGTCTCAGAAAAGAACTCTGCGCCCAGATTTTTTTGGTTCTGTTGCTCTCCTTGTGGAGCTCCTTTCCCTCAAGGTTTTTCTATCTCCCCTTTATTTCATAAGATTCCCTGCACTCTGACCAAAGTTTGGCTATGAGTCTCAGCAACGGTTTTGATACACAGCTGAGTAGAGTCAGACTTTAATTTTGTGCAGGGTGATAAATATGGATCTATTTACATTTTTTTTACATGTAGATATCCAGTTAGATCAGTGTCATTTGTTGAAGATGGCATATTTTTTCCATTGTGTGGGTTTTGGCCACTTTGTCAAATAAACAACAGAAAAAAAAAACACAAAAAACTCCAAACAAACAAAGAAACAAACAAAAATCCTGGGCATAAGGGTAGGGGTCTCAGATTGCTGAGATTGATGAATCAACCAAGGACCATGCATGGAGCAGAACTTGACCCACTGTTCAAGTGTAGCCCATGGGCAACTTAGTCTCAATGGGGAGTTCTCTTTTAACAGGAGCAGGTGCAGTCTCTGTCATGAACTCAGTTGCCTGCTCTTTGATTACCTACCGCTGGTAAAGTGGATTTACTAGGCCACAGAGAAAGAGGATCTATACTGTCCTGATGAGACCTGACAGACTAGGATCACATAATAGGGGAGGAGGACCTTGACTATCAGTGGACTAAGGGAGGGGAATTAGGGGGGAAGAGGGGGGGTGGGGCAGGCAAGGAGCTACAGCAGGCATACAAAGTGAATACATTATAATAAATTAATAATAATAATAATAATAATAATAATAATAATAATAAATTGTAAGAGAGAATGAAATTGCAGATTAAAAATACAAATTCAAAAGTTAAAAAAAAATAAAGAAGAAAGATCAAGCTCATCTTCTTCCTAGGTGGCCAGGCAAGGCAGCTCCAGGGCAAAGTGATTGAAAAGCAGGCAACAGAGTCCTTGTCAGAGACAGCCCCTGCTCCCTTCCTAGGAAACCCACATGGAGACCATGCTGTATTTCCAGTACATCTGTGTAGGGAGCCTAAGTCCAGTCTATGCATGGCCCTTGGTTGGGGCTTCATTCTCTGCAAGTCCCACTAGGCCCAGGTTAGTTGGCACTGTTGGTCTTCCTCTGGATTTCCTCCCTTCAGACCTCTTCTATCCTCCCTCACACTCATCTACAAGGCTCCCTGAATTCTTTCCTTGTGTGGTTGTGAGTCTCAACATCTGTTTCAATGTGCTGCAAGGTAGATCATGTCAGAGAACAATTATGCTAGGCTCCCATCTGCAAACATAGCAAAGCATTGTTCATAGCATCTATGGTTGGCTCTCTCACTTGGTGTAGGTCTTAGGTTGGGACAGGCAATGGTTAGATATTCCCTCAATCTCTACTCTATCTTTATCCCTGCACATCTTGTAGGCAAGACAAATTTTGGGTCAAAGCTTTTGTGGGTGGGTTGGAAATCTCCTTCTTCATTAGGAGTTATTCTGCTTAGAGGGTAGTCTCTTTAGTCTCCATGAACCCTGCTACTAGGGGGTCTCATCAGCCAGAGTCACCCCTAGGAGTCTACCCAGACATAGGTCTCCAAATAAGACTGTTATTTTATTGTCTCTGTATATTTTATCCCAATGTTACATATCAGTTTGACTGTCTGTAAAATGTTTTCATAAGTTACTATCTCAGAAATCCTTCAGATTAGATACAAGAAAATGTGTCTTTTTTTTTTTTCTTTTGAATAGACTTCCAAGTGCAACTTTTGGAGTTAAGATCTTAGCTCTTTTGCACTGTAAGATATGTGATAATAGACAGAATTTTAAAAAAATCTTTCCTTTTTTAATCTTCAAAGAGAAATAAACAAGAATCAATGCATTCTCTTTAACAGTGCAAAATCAATACCACTAAATGCATTATATAAAATCTGATCTATAATATTTCAAATGATATATTATTGTTCTTAGTGTTAATAGTTAAAAAGAGTTATAGTTGCTATTTATTTGATATTAATCTTTGTCTCTTATATGAAATCTTCTATCTATTTATTATTATTGGGTGTGTTTACATGTGTGCATGCTGGGATGAGGGGCACACGCCATATCATGTGTGTGGAAGACAACTTTGTGGAGTTGGTTCCCTTCTTTTAACTGTGTGTGCATTTTGATCTCAGACTAAAGCCACCAGGATTGGGAAGCAATCAGCTTTTCCAGATGAGGCATCTCTCCAGCCACACTGACTATATTTAGTAAAAGTAACTCTCACTTATTTATTATTTATATCAATAAATTGTATTAGAATGAGGCGAACTTGTGTTTTTTATTTTTATTTATTATGTACTACAATTTATTCATTTTGTAGCCCAACTGTGGCCTCCTCCCTCATCTCCTCTCAATCCCACCCTCCCTCCTTCTTCTTTCCCTTTGCCTTTCCCATAGTTCACTGATAGTGGAGGTCCTCCTCCCCTTCTATCTAACCCTAGCCTGTCAGGTCTCATCAGGACTGGCTGCATTATCTTCCTCTGTTGCCTGGCATGGCTGTACCCTCAGGAGGGAGGTAATCAGAGAGCCTGCCACAGAGTTCATGCCAGGGACAGCCCATGCTCCCCTTACTAGGGTACCCACTTGGAGACTGAGTCTATGGGCTACATCTGAGCAGGGGTTTTAGGTCTTCTCCATGTGTGGTCCTTACTTGTGATTTAAAATGAATCCACTTTACTCCAAGTCAGAGTACAGATGCTAATGTAAGAATCTGGACCTTGGGGCTGAGAGCACTCTCAGTCCAATTCCAATTCTTATCATATTCTCTAAATTCACTTTATCTAGATCCCACCATTTGCTCCCCACCCCCCAAGGGAGGAGCACTACTGTTAGGCCACAGAGGAGGACTTTGCAGCCAGTCCTGAAGATACCTGATAAAACAGGGTCAGATGAAAGGGGAGGAGGTTCTCCCCTATCAGTGGACTTGGAAAGGGGCAGGAAGGAGATGAGGGAGGGAGGGTGGGATTGGGGAGGGAAAGAGGAAGCAAATACAGCTGGGTTACAGAGTTAACAAAATGTAACTTATAAGAAAAAAAAAAGACAGTTAGATGAACAAGAGCCAGTGCAAAAGACAGAAAGCAAGTCTGTGATCCCTTTAATATAGTCCCTCATGTTGTGGTGAACCTCAATCACAAAAGTATTTTTGTTGCTACGTCAAAAATAAAAATAAATAAATGAATAAATAAATAAATAAATAAATAAATAAATAAATTCAACAGTTTCTTTTTTCCATTTTATTCCTGAGTCAAAAACAAAACAACAAACAAACAAACAAGAACATTAACACTTGGGACTCTGTTCATTGCATGTTGAGAGATTGCCCAGTGGTTAAAAAAATATATATATATTCGTTCCTGTGTAAGCGGAGAAAAGCAGTCTCCAGCCCTGTGCTGTGTTAAACAGATCAGAGGGGCTTGTTTGTCACCTTTTGTAATGTCACCTTCCACACCTTCAGCACCGTCACTAGCTGCCACTATGATTAGTGTTATCTCTGCTCTGTAAGACACCGCATCTCATTTTTTAATTGACTTTTTAGATTAGCATACAAAGTAATGGTAATCATGATATCTTTATACATGTATCATTCAGTTTGGAGATAGATGAGCAAGGAGTGGAGGAGGGGAACAGAGGAGAACAAAGCATATTTCATTTTAAAATATTTTATTATCCTTTATTACAATTTATTCACTTTGTATCCCACCTGTGGCCCCCTCCCCCATCTCCTCCCAGTCCCTCTTCTCCCCCTATGCCCCTCCCCTAGTCCACTGATAGGGAAGGTCCTCCTCCCCTTCTATTTGACCCTAGCCTATCAGGTCTCATCAGGACTTGTTGCATTGTCTTCTATGGTCTGGCAAGACTGCAACCCGGGGCAAGTGATCAGTGAGCCTGCCACTGAGTCACCTTCGCTTTCTCTGGCATATTTCATTTTATAATGAGCCAAACACTTTCAAAGAGACTTTCGCAAGATATGGATATATATACTGAACCTCTTTTGAGATGATTGAGGGATATGAAACCTATGCTATGGGGCTGGAGATATGACTCAATAGCAGAGCACTTTATTAACATGGCTGAGGCTCTAGGTTTAATACCAGCACTAGAAGATCAAAGATCACATGGTAATATTAAAGCTTAACTTATATGAATATCAATGCAAATGCAATTGTTTATACTCTTTCAATAATAGATTTGGAAAAAAATATTACAAACAATATGTTATTTGTCTTGTAGAAACATCTTTTGATCTTCTTAATTCTTGACTTTGTACCTTAATTGAAATGCTTTCAGTGTTCTTTGTAAGTAATCTTAACTCCAATTTCTGCCATGTTACATTGTGGAATTTACTTTAATATACACTGTTTAGAATAGGTGCCAGTACCTGAAGCTGTAGACATTTCAAACCTAGGCTCTAGAAATGGCCTTGTGCTTAATAGTATTTGCTACTCTATGATTAGGACAGGTTTTCAGAGGCCAGCACCCACAATGAACAGTTCAGAAATACGTGCAACTCCAATAAACCCCAAACCCTTTTCTGGCAAAACACACACACACACACACACACACACACACACACACACACACACACATAATAAAAATAAAAGTGATTTTTAGAGTTTTAACATTCTCTGTTAAAGAACATTTATAAATTCAATGATATAATTCAACAGATATCCTTAAGAAAGTTGTGAAAAATGTGTGTGATGTCTCCTGAAAAACATGTTCACACACACACACACATACACACACTGCAATGTCTTCAGTGTGAACTTGGAAACAATCTAGTATTGCTGGCAGAACAATTTTACACTCACCCTGGAAATAAATTAATAACTTAGCTACCTCAACTGTTTAAATGTATAAAGCTAGCTGGGAGCTGGAGAATCATTTCCTACACATGAAACATTTTACTCATTAATGAAGAGCATTTGATTCATTGCACAGCATAGCTCTTTTGGCATTTTGTGTTAGACAAATAAACTCTGACTGAATTTGATGGAAAGAGAGTTACGTCTGGAAATGCTACTTATGATCAAGTGTGACTGCTGCCATAAGACGCAGTAATTTGTCAACCTTGGTAAGAACTAAGAACCTGGGCTATTAATTCTGAGACATGACAGGACTTGAATTGGATATTACTTGCAAATATGGCTGATCAAATTGATGAGAAAATATGGTTTAAATCCCAATTGCTCATTTGTAGATTTCATCTGATACACTATAAAACAAACAAACACAAAACAAAAACTAGTCAGTGTTTGGGTTTATACTCCATATCTTTAACTGGTACAGTATGCATAGATTCTCCTCTTTGTATACTGCTTTCAAGTCATTAGTTCCTAACTTATGTATTGACTTATCTATAGAAACAGCTGTATGCAGAGGCTCTGGTGTGTATTTAAAATACTCTGGAGTTTGTTATTCTCACAATTGCTCTTTAGAGCAGATATTTGGGGTGCCAAAAGCATGTTTTCATTTCAAAAAGTGGCAGTCATTTCATTTCTGTGTCATCATTGAGCATATGTTTCACAGTTATGTTGCCAGACGAACTGCTCACAATAAATTCGTTTGCATGATTGGTTGGAGTGTTAATATTTACTAAGTTCTCCAATGTCATCAAATTTCTGCTGTTATGAAAATTATGCATACGATGATTGCACATTCCAAAATTTTTTACTTTCTTTTGTTTCTTCCATATATTGAAGTCCACTTACGTATCCCACTGTTTTAAAATACATAAAATTCCTTGATAAAAAAAAAAACCAATTGATTGATTTTTCTTTTCTACTTCTAAATTTGAAGCAATTGCTGTGGGTCAAATTTGCTCATAAGTAGGGGCCGTGATTTCCTTTTACAACTCAGGAGTATTTGAAAAATGGATCAAATTTTCTAACTATTATCTTGTGTTATAGTTTACGATCAGTCCAATAGAGGCTGAGGATTATGCTGAAATTTGATCTCTTATTATGCATTAGGAAAGATGAGAGGGTCCTCATGTTTTATTGTTTTTCAAAAATGAATTTACCAGCAGTTCAGGATAGCTTCCTAATATTGTTACCTCAATTCATGTTTGTTTATTGATAAATTAAGAAGCAATTTGACTTTCTTAATGGTGTTTATATAAGAAGTGTATGTAGAAATTTGACTTTAAATATTTTTTGGGGGGAATACCTCTATTCCTATTCAGGGCTTCTTTAAATATTTCAGATATTACTTTAACAGCAATATTTTTTTATTAATTACACTTTATTCACTTTGTATCCCCCCATAAGCTCCTCCCTCCTCCCCTCCCGATCACAACCTCCCTCCCCCTTCTTCACGCATGACCCTTCCCAAGTCCACTGATAGGGGAGGTCCTCTTCTCCTTCCTTCTGATCTTAGTCTATCAGATCACATCCGGTGTGGCTGCATTGTCATCTTATGTGGCTTGGTAAGGCTGCTCCCCCTGTCAGGGAGAGGTGATCAAAGAGCAAGCCAATCAGATTATGTCAGAGGCATTTTTACTATGTTAATCCTGCCAAGCCATGAGCATGGGAGATCTTTCCATCTTCTCATATCTTCCTCTAATTCTTTCTTCAGAGACTTGAAATTTTTTTCATACAATTCTTTGACTTGCTTGGTTAGGGTTATACCAAGGTACTTTATGTCATTTGTGGCTATTGTGAAGGGTATTGTTTCCCTAATTTCTTTCTCAGCCCTTTTGTCTTTTGTGAGGGCTACTGATTTTTTGGAGTTAATTTTGTATCTGGCCACTTTGCTGAAGGTGTTTATCAGCTGTAGGAGTTCCCTGGTGGAGTTTTTGGGATCACACACGCATACTATCATATTATGTGCAAATCATGATAATTTGACTTCTTCCTTTCCAATTCGTATCCCCTTGATCTCTTTCAACTGTCTTATTGCTCTAGCAAGGACTTCCAGCACTATGTGGAAGAGATATGGAGAGAGTGGGCAGCCTTGTCTTGTCCCTGATTTCAGTGGGATTGCTTTAAGTTTCTCTCCGTTCGGTTTGATATTGGTTATAGGCTTGCTGTATATCGCTTTTACTATATTTAGATATTTGCCTTGTATTCCTTAACCTTCCAAGACTTTAAACATGAATAGATATTGGATTCTGTCAAATGCTTTTTCAGCATGTAGGGAGATTATCATGTGTTTTTTTTTCTTTTAGTTTATTAATATGGTGGATCACATTGATGGAATTCCGTATATTGAACCACCCCTGCATACCTGGGATGAATCCTACTTGGTCATAGTGGATGATATCTTTGATGTGTTCTTGTATTCGGTTTGCAAGTATTTTGTTGAGTACTTTTGCATCACTATTCATAAGGGAGAATGGCCTGAAATTCTCTTTATTGTTGGGTCTTCGTGTTGTTTAGGTACCAAAGTGACTGTGGCTTCATAGAATGAGTTTAGCAATGTTACTTCTGTTTCTATTTTATGGAATAGTTTGAAGAGAACTAGAGTTAGCTCTTCTTTGAAGTTCTGGTAGAATTCTGCATTGAAAACATCTGGTCCAGGGCTTTTATTGGATGGGAGATTTTGATGATTGCTTCTATTTCCTTAGGGGATATAGGACTATTTAATTGATTTACCTGGTCCTGATTCCACTTTGGTAAGTTGAATCAATCAAGAAAATTGTCTATTTCATTTAGATTTTCAAATTTTGTGGCATATAGACTTTTGAAGTAAGTCCTAATGATTGTTTGGATTTCCCCAGTGTCTGTAGCTATGTCCCCCTTTTCATTTCTGATTTTGATAATTTGGGTGGTGTCTCTCTGCCTTTTAGTTAGCTTGGCTAAGGGTTTGTCTATGTTGTTGATTTTCTCAAAGAACCAGTTCTTAATTTCATTGATTCTTTGAATTGTTTTATTTGTTTCTAATTGATTGATTTCAGCCCTGTGTTTGATTATTCCCAGCTGTCTACTCCTTTTATTTTTGTGTTTCTGCTTCTTCTTTTGCTAGGGTTTTTAAGTGAGCCATTAAGTTGCTTGAATGATATGTCTCAAATTTCTTCTTGAAGGCACTTAGTGCTATGAACTTTCCTCTTAGCACTGCTTTCATTGTGTCCCACAAGTTTGGGTATGTTGTGTTTTCATTTTCATTGAGTTCTAGGAAGACTTTAATTTCTTTCTTTTTTTTCTTCCCTAACCCAGCTTTCATTTATTAGCAAATTGTTCACTTTTCATGTTTGTGTAGGCTTTTTGCTATTTCTGTTGTTGTTGAGGTCCAGCTTTATTCCATGGTTATCAGACAAGATATAAGGGATTATTTCAATCTTCTTGTATCTGTTGAGGCTCACTTTGTGACCAAGCATTATGGTCTATTTTGGAGAAGGTTCCATGAGGTGAAAAGAAGAAAGTAAATTCTTTTATGTTTGGGTGTAAGGTTCTGAAATGTCTCTTAGGTCCATTTGTTTCATGACCTCTGTTAGAGACATTGTTTCTTTGTTTATTTTCTGTTTTGTTGACCTATTCTTTGTTGAGAGTGGGGTGTTGAAGTCTCCCACTATTAATGTGTGGGGATCCATGTGTGGTTTAAGTTTTATCAATGTTTCTTTTACAAATGTGGGTGCCCTTGTATTTGGGGAATTGATGTCCAGGATTGTGATGTCTTCCTGGTGAAATTTTCTCTTGATGAGTATGAAGTGTCCTTCCCCATCTCTTTTGATTAATTTTGGTTGAAAGTCTATTTTATCAGATATTAGAATGGCTACTCTTGCTTGCTTCTTGTGTCCATTTGCTTGGAAAGCCGTCTTCTAACCCTTTACCTTCAAGAAGAAATAGATGTATCTGTGAAAGAAAATGTTAAATCTAAAAAATTACTGATACAGACCATATAAGAATTTGAAGACAACTTAAAAAGGCAAAACCTAAGAATAATAGGAGTAGAGGAAAAAGAAGATTCCCTAAGGACCAGAAAATATTTTCAACAAAATCATTAAAGAAAATTTTCCCAACTTAAAGGAGAGAACAATAAGAATACAAGAGTCCTACAGAACACCCAATAAATTAGACCAGAAAAGAAAACCCTCCTGCCACATAATAATCAAAACAATAAGTATACAGAACAAAGAAAAAACACTAAAAGCTGCAAGAGAAAAAGACCAAGTAACATGTAATGGCAAACCCATTAGAATCGCACCTGACTTTTCAACAGAGACTATGAAAGCCAGAAGGGCCTGGACAGATATCATGCAGACCCTAAGAGAACACAGATGTCAGCCCAGGCTACTATACCCAGCAAAATTCTCAGTCCTCATAGACGGAGAAAACAAGATATTCAATGACAAAAACAAATTTCAACAATACCTATACACAAATCCAGTGTTACAGAAGACACTAGAAGAGAAAATACAACCCAAGAAAACTAGCTACTTTTAAGAAAACACAGGAGATAATTAACCTCACTACAGTAAAACAAAAAGCAACCAAGTATACAACCTTATGACCACAGCCAATATCAAAATCAAAGGATCTAACAGCCACTGGTCATTAATCTCTCTCAACATCAATGGACTCAATTCTCCAATAAAAAGACACAGACTAACAGAATGGATGCGTAAACAAAAGCCAGCAATCTGTTGCATATAAGAAACACACCTAAGTCACAAAGATTGACTTTAAATATTTAAGGGTATAATTATTACCTCAGTATTTGTAATTTGTTTAGTATGAAATGTATACTGCTATGAATTCTCAGCTTAATGAGGTCCACTCTTACCTGCAATTTTTACATTTGGTTCATTTTTATGTTAAAATCATTTTAAAAAAGTTTATTTTTTAACTTTCGGTAATAGGATTATATCATCTGTCTAAGAATAGGTAAAATACTCTTTTTAGACTTGCATTTTTTTCTTTATCTAGGTGTAAACAGTTTTATAAATTGTTATAAGAAATTCTAGATGATGGTAGGACAGAGTCTTGTCATACATTAAGCCACAAAATTTTCTAAATTTTGAGTTACAGTGGTTCAGCTTTGTTCTTCCTTTCATTTATAAGTGAATTTACTTCTATAGCCAAAATTGTCTTCAAAATCCAATTGTGTGATCTTGACTAATCCATGGAGTCTAGATTATGATACTAGGAAATAAAGTCAATTTTTGTTGTTGTTGTTCAAAATTGAATTCATGTTTACTGGCCTTACTCTGCCTTTGCTGTGCTGCCATGTAATTTAGAACACAGTATGTCTGGGTTTGAGTTATGAACATCTTTTAGCTCTGGATTTGTGTCAAGAAAGGAACAACACAGCATATAAAGGGGATAGGAAGTGCATCAGAAGGTTAGTCCTGATCAGACTCAAGCTCACTGTCATCAACAGCTTCATAGGGAGGCAGGTATGGGCATGCCATACTGCTGTAGCAAAAAACTCTCCAAGAAGTTTCTATTGTTCAGAGAGTTAATGATGAAAGTCGCAGGCCCTATAACCACTCAGTTCTTACTAAGTGTGACTTTTTATTTAAGACCACTTCTCCTAGATCAAAAGCATTTAAAAGGGGAAATGTGGTCTTGAAGACCCAGGTTAAGACTGAAGAATGTTGAAGTTAACAAAGTGTGAATTGGTAAATCCAGGCATTTACATCACTTTCAAGAGTAACATAATATTTATTATCTGGAAATGACTGTAGAACTTAAGAAAGAGAAAACCTGACTATGGCCAGCCTTGGTCAAGGGAATGTCCAAAATTCCATTCTTTGACAAGATGGTATTTCATGGTTTGAACATGTCCCTGGTCTGCTGAAAATAAATATCTGAAGGAAATACATGGATGCTATTTTATTTTGGTGAATAAGGAAAAACTTCAATGAATCTTTAGTATTAGAGCATCCCTTTGTGTATTCTAATCTTTTTAACCACATCAACATTACTCATTCTCTTTGCTTATATTGGTGAAGGGAAAAAAAGACTCATATTAATGTTGCAACCTGTTACTTTAATACTTTAGCAGACTGCTTTTAGAGAACAAGTTGGGAAACCATGTATAGTATCTTGACTTGTTCCCAAGTGTGTAGAAAATTAGTATTTTACAACTTCAGTGTATCCCAAGTAAATAAATAAACCTCTTTCATCTCACCGGTAGCATTCATGAGTTTTTGGATAAATGAATTAATGAGGCAGTAAAGCAACATGCCAAAAATGTAATCCTGAAATATTTTTTTTTTTGTGTAAGATACTATTTCTCTTTGCTATGATAGTGTTCAACAAGCCAGTCCTGATGAGACCTGATAGACTAGAATCAGATGGACTGGGAGAGGAGCATGGGAGATAAGGAGGGACTGGGAGGGGACGAGAGAGGGTCTACAGCTGGGATACAAAGTGCATATGCTGCAATTAATAAAAAATAAATTAATTGATAGAATTTTTTAAATTTCTAATTTAAATTATGAAATGCTTATTTTTCTTAGTTATTGGGTGTTTCTCTAATATCTGTCTATAGATGGCAGTGATTATTCATCACTGCACTGAGGTGGCATTACAGGCATTGCTAATTATAAATGGAAGATGAATATATAAACTGAACTGAAACATGAAGGGTCATCGAGTTTTGTGAAAGTAAATGTGGATGTTGTTTAAAAACTGCTGTGAATGAGGAAAAAAATAAAGATCTTAGCCATTAGCTAAGGCTTAATATTATCTGCTCTTTATTTTAAAGTTTAGGCTTTATAAAGACCTCTGATGGAAAACATTCATATTTTCTTAGTATATCAAGAACAAAGTGATTGATTTACTTGAAATCCTTTTCTGCATATCCTGTCTCAGGAAATCATACATGGCTAAGTGTTAGTACAGAGAAAAATTATTTTATTTTTCTTACTGTTGTTATACATAATGTGTTACACAAAACAATTTCTATCTTTTATAAAAATCCATACTTTGTTTATAATTATAATGAGTCAATGTTCATACTTCTTTTTATAACCCTGGTAAGTCTCAGAGAAGTAATATTTATTTGTTTTGATAGTAGCCATTGATTACAAAGGGTAATTTAGTACGTAACTTTACAAAGAATTTTCTTCGTGGTTCAAGAGTTGAAATGATAAGAGACATATAGAATATGATTTCTTAAGTTAATAAACAAATTTGAGTCCATGAACATAGTCTCTGTTACATAGGATTAAGCATAGCTCATCTTTTTCACGTGTGCTTCAATTTTTGAGCCACAAAGCTATGATTAAGTGAGTAAATTTTTTGTTTACAGGTAACAAGTCTATAAATGGGTAAACATTTGTTTACAATAACTCTATCTGATTCTGTCAAGTCTGTGATACATTTTTCTAGTGTTTTAACAGTTGTAAAATTAGGCTCTACATATTGTGAGTCTGTATAATTCCTGTCTATACTGTAAAAACTGAGATGATATTTATTATTACCCGGATGTGAGAAAACATCAAAATCACTGACGTAAAAATGTTCAGAATAGACATTAGGAACTGGAAAAACTCCAAGGTCAGGGTTTTCTTTAATGTCTTCAGAGGTAAAACAGAAAAGAAGAGAGAGTACAATTGAACTAACTGAGGAGAGTGTTCTTTCAGGACATCAATAATCAGTACTATAATGATAGCATGGATTTACTCTTCCTATGTTTTTTTAATGTGTTGTAGATTTATTTGTTATCATTTTATGAATATGGGTGTTTTATATTCTTGTAAATCTGTGGAATATGTTCATGCCTGGTGTCTTCTGGGAGCAGAAGATGGCACTGGATTTGCCAGAATTAGAATTATGGACAACAGTGAGCTGCCATGTGGGTCCTGGAAATCAAATTCTAGACATATGGAAGAGCAACTGGTGCTCTTAAACCCCAGAGTATTCTCTCTATATCTCTACCTGTGTTTTGATGGAACATGTGATATTCTTTTAAGGAGTTTCACTTAATCCTGAAAAGTTTATCTCTAGAGGCTGTGTTAGACCAAGACGACAGTAGGTTTCTCTAGTTATCTTTTTGAAAGTCTGTAAGAGTAAGTGGAATTTCAGCCAAAGGTATGAGATTTTGAAACTTTATAATTGCTGACCCAGAGGTTAAAGTTGGGGTTGCTTGCAAATGGTTTCTGATAATGGAAAAACAATTAAAATTTTATTTAAATATATGGCTGCTCCTTATTAATGTCTCAATTTTTAGATTTTGTCTATTAACAGAGAATAACAGATATTATGTATCTTTAATCATAGTCATTACTATAAGTATATTATGTGGAGGAAGGGAAGTAGATAATGCTGATGGCAGTTTGAATTTTCCAAACAGTATTACTTTATATGAACCGCTTTTAGGTGCCATTCTATTCAGAATCAGTCCACTGGGAAGTAATTAAAAACAGCTACTAAATTGCTTGTAAATATGTTGGCTCTAGATCTTTATATTTGGAAAAACTAAACAATCATGCTCTTATTTGTTTGAGGAATGTGATTTATCCTTTAGAGAGGCTAATAGACATTTTAAAAATTATTTATGCTATAATTTTGCCAGTTTAGTGTATTATTTGTTGTTGACTGCAAAGTTCATTCTTTCTACCATTAATATCAAGGGAAGACGCTGCCTGATCTATTGAAATGATAATGTCTTTTCATCACTAAGGGGAATTTCTAAATCCCCCAATATCACAGTTTCAATGTTCATCATGAAGATTCTGATTCAGACCTTTTGACGAGGCTTTCTCCCAGGAAGATCCTAATACATGCATATGAAAAATTTTGTGTAAGCTTTCAACAGTGCAGTAAAAGAATTTAGAATTCTCTTCAAAATTCTTTTAGAAACCATTTTAATTTATATAACAGATTTTTATATAACAAATTTTTTATATGAGTCCTTATGACCTATATGATCTATTATTTATTCCTTTCCTTTTTTTTTTTCTTCATTTATCTTATTTGGAGCGTAGGAGTGTGAGGAGCTTCTGGCAGGCCTAGAACTCACCATGTAACCAGAAGCCTAGAACTCACAGAGATTCGCCTGCCACTGCTTCTGGAGTGATGGAATTCTTGGCCTTAACCATCATGCCTTCTTTGTGCTTTTTTGAAGAGTGTCATGTCTTCCACCTGAACATTTTTTATGACTTCCTCTTTACGCAATTTGTGACTTGAGTCATTGCTATATAGCAAGGGAATCTGTTATGGTACTAGAAGTAAAGAATTCTGATAATGTAGTATTACTTTCTTTGTGTATTTTCATGTTTGAAGATAATATACTATCTCTGAAAAAAAAAAACCTGAGCTTTTTGCAGTGGTGGTTTTTTTTTCCTTTTTAAAAATTATTAGTATTAATTTTTTACAATTTATTCACATTGTATCCCAGTTGTAGCTCCTTCCCTCGTCTCCTCCCAGTGCCACTCTCCCTCTGTCTTCCTCCCCTATACCTCAATGGGAAGAGTGCCTCTGCTTTATGGCTTTATATGCTTATTCATTTTTGGAACTTTATTTGTTCAGTTGTTCATTCATTATCTTAAAAGTTGGCCAAGTCTCTTTAAAAGCCAGCCAATTCTAGACATTTTAGAGATATAGCATGAAATAAAAAAAACCATGTCTGCCTCTAAGAAATGCCTATTCTAGTAGAAGAAGATGCATAAGAACAAAAATGAAAACATGGTTGAAGTGCTTTCCATGCAAGAGTGAGACCTTGAGTTGGAATTCTAAGGAACTACATATATCCATATGTAGCAAAAAGCATCTGTAATCACAAAGCCTAAATACTTAAATTCTCACTCAATATGTACATGCTGCAGTGTTTACAATATATAAAAAGTCTCAGTACCCATGGCTAGAGCAGAGTAACTTTTTGATGGTATGACAAAAAATGTTGGGAGTATTTGTTCATCATTTCAATTGAAGCTACTTAGAGAAGTTACTTACAGAAAGAAGTATCTGATAAAAATAATCAGCATAATCCCAACTGTAAGAGATGGAGGAGCATGTAGACTCTTAAAGAAAGTTGATCAAATATGCACATGCTAGATCAGTGTGCTATGCTTTGAAGAACCTGCTGATGGAAAGCAGTGAGACAACTACATGAATCTTAGAATGTATGATAACTGGGAAATGGGGATACCAAAAGGAGAGTCAAATGCATTCAGATATGAAATGGAAATTCTTCGCGTATGTCACCGATCAAAGTTAATCTCAATGTTCAGAGGGAGCATACAATGGAGATGATTTATATGAGTTCTGAGACAAAGCAACAAAGTCTTTATAGTGCAGATGGGTTTCTGAAGGTTATTTGTAAGAATCAAGAGGCATTTGCTGATACACACACACACACACACACAACACCAAAAAAAAAAAAAAAAAACCTTACAGGAGAAAAATCACTGTGATAACCAAAAGTGAGTAGAACGTAGGGGAAGCATAATATTGACTCTCGTGTTTGCCAGATATAGGCTGTATTTATTTAGAGAGTTTATCTTACCTTGGTCATCTTGGAGCCTTTGGTTACTCCAGGATTGGGAGAACTAGTTTTATCTATGTAAAGATAATGATTGGCGATATCTATTTTGAATATTCACTGAAATAATTGCAGCAAAGTGTCATAAATTATTTTGGAACAGACCAAAAGTGATAATAAGTATGTTTAATTTTTTAACGGATTAACAGCTTATGTATGTTTGTGGTCTATCTCACTATAGAAAGCAGGTTGATTCACTATGTATTTACTTGGTGACCGAATCTAATGGTGAAAAAGAGACTCCATACTTGGCCTTGTATGTTACCCCAAAATACGCATTGAATTACTATGATTAGATGTACTTTGAATATGCTGGAATTATCCTGAATAAATGGTTTTGGAGACAGAAATCATAAACGTGGAGATCACAGGAGAAATAATTTTAATAGTAACAGAAATCACATAATATACACATATAAAAACATGTAAGTATATGCTTACATAAACACACACACATAAAGAAAACATTTTAAAGTTTCTTAAGTATATTTTATAATTTTAAATGTAGTTGATATTCATGCTTATTTTCTGTTGCTGTTTGATGTTTCCTCTCTGTTTTTAGATGAGGAAATAGAATCAGAGAGCTGATACTTTTTCCAAGATCACTGATTTCTTTCACATGCATTTGCATGGTTTGTATCAAACACTTACTGTATACCTTTACAGATACCTTTACAGATATTGGAAACAAATGATGCATAGATTAGTCCCTACCCAGTGAAAAATTGTATCTCAGTAAGGTATGTACATGTGGAATGCGTGCACGTGATGAGAATGCTTTTATTACAGCATGATTTTAATTATCTTGTAAATACAGCAGAACAAACCCTTATATAAATCACATAATTGAAGATGATAGTAACAATATTTAACAATAGGCATTTTTGAATTGTAAACATGAGTATCTCTCAAGAATGAGTATCAGAATTGAAACTTCTGGGTCTGTGTTACCTCAGTCAGAATGATCCTTTCTTGTTTATCCACTTGCCTGCAAATTTCATGATTTCCTTGTTTTTAATGGCTAAATAGTATTCTACTGTATCAATGTAACAGTTTCTTTGTCCATTCTTTGGTGAGGAACATCTAGGTTGTTTCCAGTTTCTGGTTGTCCTGAATAAAACTGCTATGAATATGGTTGAGCAAATGTCCTTGTTGTATGGTAAAGGATCTTTCTGGTATATGCCCAGGAGTGGTACAGCTGGGTTTTGAAGTAGTACTATTCCTCATTGTCTGAGAAAGTGCCAGATTGATTTCCACAGTGGTTGTACATGTTTACGTTCCCACCAGCAGTGGAAGAGGGTTCCCCTTTCTCCACATCCTCTATAGGATGTATTGTCACTTGAATTTTTGATCTTAGCCATTTTGATGGGTGTAAGGTGAAATCTGCACTCTGCCCAAGGTTTGGTTATGAGTCTCAGCATCTGCTTTGACATACTCCTAGGTAGAGTCTTTCAGAGGCCCTCTGGAGTAGGCTCTTGTACTGTTACTTGTTTTCTCTTACTTCCCATGTCCATCTCATTTGTCTTTCTAAGTGAGGATTGATCATCTTACCCCGAGTCCCCTTTCTTGTTTATCTTCTTGGGGATTATAGGGCTGTTTAAACTATTTACCTGCACTTGATTTAACTTTGGTAAGTGAAATCTATTGAGAAAATTGTTCATTTCCTTTAAATTTTCCTCTTTTTTTTTTTTGAGTTTATGCAGTTTTATTTATCTTTAATTAAATTTGTATTTTTTATATTAGTTATAGTTTATTTACTTTGTATCCCAGCTGTAGTCCCCTCCATCATTCCCTCCCAATCCCATGCTCCCTCCCTCATCTCCTTCCTGTCCCTCTCTAAGTCCATTGATAGGGGAGGTCCTCCTCCCCTTCCGTCTGACCCTAGCTTATCAGGTCTCTTCAGAACTGGCTGCAATATCTTTCTCTGTGGCCTAGAAAGGCCCCTCCTCCCTCGGGGGGGGGGGGAGTCAGGTCAAAGAGCTAGCCATTGAGTTCATGTGAGAGACAGTCCCTGTTCCTCTTACTAGGGAACCCACTTGGATACTGACCTGCCATGGGCTACATTCGAGCAGGGGTTCTAGGTTGTATCCATGCATGGTCCTTTTTTGGAGATATTTTGGAATACAGGCTTTTGAAGTAAGAACTAATGATTCTTTGGATTTTCTCAGTGTCTGTTGTTATGTTCCCCTTTTTATTTCATTTCTGATTTTTTAATTTGGGTATGGTCTCTCTGTCTTTTAGTTAGTTTGGCTAGGGGTTTGTCTATCTTGTGTTTTTCAAAGAACCAACTCTTGGTTTCATTGAATCTTTGCATTGCTCTCTCTCTCTCACTCTTTGTTTTCTAATTTATTAATTTTAGCCCTGAGCTTGATCATTTCCTGGTGTGTACTCCTCTACGGTATGTTTTCTTCTTCTTCTTCTTCTTCTTCTTCTTCTTCTTCTTCTTCTTCTTCTACATTTCTTTCTCAAGGTTTCAGGTGATCTTTTAAGTTGCTAATATGGAGTCTCTCCAATTTATTTTTGAAAACAGTTAGTGCTAAGAATGTTCCTCTTAGCACTGTTTTCATGGTGTCCCATTATTTTGGGTAAGTTGTGCCTTCATTTTGTTTCTTTATTTCTTTCCACACCTAGTGATAATTGAACAGGGGGTTGTTCAGTTTCCACTAGTGTATATGCTTTTTGTTGTTTCTGTTGTTGTTGAGGTCTAGCTTCAATTTATGGTAATCTGATAAAGAACAATGGGTTAATTATATTTTCAAGTATCAGTTGAGGTTTGCTTTGTGAGTAATTATATGCTCAATTGTGGAGTAGGCTCTGTGTGGTGCTGGGAAAAAAATTGTACTCTTTTGTGTTTTGATGAAAAGTTCTGTAGACATCAATTAATTCCACTGGATTCATGACCAACTCCACAATAAATGGAACTAACAATCATTGGCCACTAATCTCTATCAACATCAATGGACTCAACTCTTCAATAAAAAGAGACAGGCTAACAGAATGGTTTCAGAAACAGGATCCAACATTTTGCTGCATCCAAGAAACACACCTAAGCCAGAAAGATAGTTACTACCTCAAAGTAATTAATATAAAAAATAAAAAATTAACTTAAAACAGGGCTTGAAAAAGTTTTCCAAGCATATAGACCCAAGGAACAAGCTTGAGTAGCCTTCCTAATAGCTATCAACTAAAATTAACAGACTCTCAACTAAAATTAATCAAAATAGATGGGGAAAGACATTTCATTTTCATAAAAGGAAAAATCCACCAATATGACATCACAATACTAAACATTTATGCCCCAAATACAAGGGTGCTTGCATTTATTTTAAAAAAGAACATTATTTAAGTTTAAATCACACATTGATTCCAAAGCATAATGGGAGACTTCAATACCCCACTGTCACCAATGGACAGACCATTGAGACAGAAGCTAAATTAAGTAACAGTGAAACTAACAGGGCTAAGTTTTCTCATGTGCCAGATGGTGATTGGTATATGTTTTTTTCCCTCAGCATTCATGACCTCTACATGCTTAAGCCTGAGCGTTTTTCTTCGAAGATCTGACTTATAGCCTTTTCAAGACTGGTTTGCTAAATGAAGTGGTAACACATCCTGTTTGAGATCTTGTCCAATAAATGGAAGACTTGGAGCCTTTGTGTGGTGACAGACCAACAGATAGGCATGAAGAAATAGAGCAGTGGTTCTCAAACTTCCTTCTGCTGTGACCCTTTAATTCGGTTCCTCATGTTGTGTTGATCCACAACCATGAAATTATTTCATTGCTACTTTATAACTGTGGTTTTTCTATTCTTATGAATCACAATGTAAATGTCTGATATGCAGGATAGCTGATATGTGACTCCCAGAGGGGTCACAACTCACAAACTGACAACCACTCAAATAAAGAAAAGGGAAGCATATGTCAGCAATTTCTGAGGCAAGCCATGAACTACTCTGCCACATTCCTCTAACATTTTAGAAAATAATCATGGAAATTAGATATCTTTTCAACACTGATGTGATAGAATAGAATACAAGCATCATATCCAGCTTTTATTTTCATGGACTTTATGAATATGAAACACACGTCATTATTCTGATAGAAATTTTAGAATGTGAAGCACATGCTTACACTGAAAACCAGGTTTTCACTGATGCTATCATTGACATTTTGGCATTTACACCGGAAATTCAGAATTAATTTGATTACCTTTAGAAACTCTTGCATGAGCTAATTGTGTGGCAATTACTCTATCAGCCTGAAAACACAATGAATAATGTTCCTCATATTGTTTATCAAAAGCAGTGTGTGCTTCAGGAGTGCTTGAATTTAATTAAGGATGCTACCTCAGCTGAAAGTGACTGACATACAGACACATAAAATAAGAAGGCAAAAGGAAGGTACAATACATTCTAATGGTTTTATTAGTGTATGTATTTCTGCTTTAAATAGTGTCACTGAGTTAGGAATGATAATTTTTATCATTTGTGAAATGTTATGTTGGAATAATGCATGTGGCGGACACAGAGCAGAAGGGTAGCGAGGTGAACAGCAAAGCTGTTAAGGGAGGAAATGTGTAGGACATACCTCATATCTTCCTTCTACACCAAAGACTTGGTAGGGCATTGATGGTCGCTAAATGATAACCTTGAGTATGAACTTAGCAGTTCCTCACCATTCTCTCCTAGTGTCGCACTGTTTTTGCTTTCAGTAATGGGCTGCTCCATAACATGATGGTCTTTTTCTGTTACCTCAGTTTTCAGTTTTCAGATTGATTTTCTTTCATTTGCTGTGAACTCTTTGAGAGCACTGCTTTGTGAATAGTTTTAATTGGCTATTAACACAATATAAACAGAGGTTCCTGACCTTTTCTTATGTTTTCCCTAGTAATGATTATGGGGATATAACAGAAAGAGTTTTAGAAAACTGGTTAATTTGTGAATGCAGCAACATTTTGTCTATCATAATATTTCCTCCACATGCTACCATTATAACAATTAGATATGAAAATATTAAAGACAATAAAATGAAGACTGAGGATCTAAGTGTCTGACTTATAGTATATAGAAATCCAAATAATAGGTCAGTAAACATTTGTAGATTTTTATTTTTAATCCATTGTATGGCTGTCATATATTTCAATTATTTACTTCATGAGTAGTCAGATTTCAGTTATGTAAATAAAACAGACTAGGTATTTGTATGCTTCTCAAAATTTAATGTATTGAAAATTCAGGTCAGGAGTGTTATTGAAAACTGAGATCTCTAGATTCTGGTTTTAGAATTTCTGCTTAAAAAGATCTAGAAAAAGGTGTGAGATTTTCCTTTTTTAATTAAATTTTTATTTTTTATATTGATTACAGTTTATTCAGTTTGTATCCCAGCCATATCCTCCTCTCTCATTCTCTCCCAATCCCACCCTTCCTCCTTCATCTTCTCCCCGCACCTCCCCAAGTCCACTAATAGGGGACTTTCTCTTTCCCTTCCATCTGACCTTAGCTTATCAGGTCTCATCAGGACTGGCTGCATTGTCCTCCTCTGTTTCCTTTTAATAAGCACCCAAATAATTCCAACGTAGGTGATCGTATAAAACTGAAATGAGAGACATTGTTTTGGGCTATTCTGGACATTTTTACTCTTTAAATTTAGAGATGTGCCCGTGACTGACAATAATCGCTTATGTAACATTAGTTATAAAAGGTTAAGTCTCTTTAATCATCTGTCCTAGGAGTCAGGATCTTTTAAAAATCTACAGGTATGTATGTGATTAAATTCTGCCATTCTGACACCTAGTGGGTGTGAATCTTGAAAGAAAAAAAAAACATAATCACAAACTTCTAGTCAGTGTTCTCACCTGTAAAATAGAGTTGCATAAAACCACTGGGAGGAATAATTAGAAAGCAGCAGAGCAGAGGTGGCTCCCCATTAGGAAGATCACGAATTAAACAGAAAAGTGAAACTTCAAGGAAACTCCAGTCACCAGGGACAGTTGGTTAAGCTGATGTAGGGGTGCTAGTTTCCTTTTTGCTGGCCAAAAGCTCAGTCTTCCACACTGTGGTCCTTACATCATGCCAGTTCAAGGCAGGAAGGCTGAAAGAGAGAAAGCTGATCAACCTAATGGCGAAAAATCAGAATGATCATTTTACTTGCATTTCCATTGCAATTAATTTGTATGAAATAAGCAACACAAAACAACACAGTGATGTTTGAGCCTAGAGAACGACAGATACCTTGGATTATTTTCTAAAGAGAATGTGTAGTCTAGTATGGGTTTCTTTTGAAAGTAAATGCAGTTATATTTTTGTTGTGTATTCTCTTTATTTATTTTTGTTTTTTGGAATTTCGGTTGTGACTGAGAGGTGACAAAATTAAAGAAACTTCACTGGTGGAAATCCACATTCACTTCAATTATGCAACTTAAATGGTCGGATAAAAAGAATCAGTAACAATGCAGTGGTGAGTTTTAAGACAAACTACATGGGGAAGAAAAAAAAATCTGTCTTGCAGCATCAATTATATTTACTGCTTTGGATAAATGGACAATCTCAAAAAGATTAGCTTGAATTAAATGGCTCATTTCAATGTATCTATTTTGTGGTCTAAAACCTTGACAAATGAAACAATACCCTGGCTTTGGTTTGCAAATGTAATGCTTATAGCGATATTTTTCTCCCATAAAGTGCATGCAAATGAGGACTGTAACATTTAGCATTATCATGACTTACTTTTACGGACAACTATCAGACTAAATTTAGTTGTCTGTCTTTTAGAGATGAAAGGTGTCAGAATTCTATTTTCAAGTTTTAGATCAGTCCATACATTACACACTTCTTTTCTATCCTTTGTTTATCTCTTTGCCTGCCTTTTAAATGATGATTTATTTTTTGAACTATTTGTACAGATATTTAACCACTGGGCCTTTTAAGTATTTACACTCCTTAACTAAAAGAACACTTTCAGAGCTGAGAGAAAATCTTGGTGCATGAAAGCTGAACTGAAACACCAAATGACTGTTCCCTTTCCATTATATATCCAGCTAAATTATAGTTCAATTAACAAATCCAAGGCCCATGTTTACAGCTATTGATGGCACAGAATCTATAGGCAGGGAATGTATGAAAAGGATAAACAATGAAACAGAAATTCTTCTTCTCTTCTAATTAGGAATTTCTACCAAATGGGCATTCTTAAATACATGTACCGTGAGCAATTGTGGGGAAATCACAATGTATTGTTCTTATAGAATGAATCCTCAACATCATTCATATATATCTAACTAGTAAGATGAAAGGTAGTTATGCAGCATAGCTATTCATATAATAAACTGACTTCAGCTTTATTCCATGGAAAAGCAATACTCATCTAAACACAATTAACATATTTTCAGTTTCAGCAATAATTTATTGAATATTTAATATGCATGCCATATTGATTGTGTACATTATATTTATATAATTTATTTTATTTATGTAAAAATTTTCAATATTCCCTTAGCTGAAGGGATTCTAAAGGATGCATGAAAAAACTTGAAAAATTCAAATGTCATAAGGGTCATACAATCTAAGGCCCAGAATACACCTTGTTCTTGAGAAAAGATCTGATTATGTACTTGCAACTGGTCTGGATTTACTTTACAATCCAGCAGACTAACTTTGAGCTAGCAGAGGTCCTCATGCCTTTGTCTCCCAAATTACATGATTAGCAGAGTGTGCCATCATGCCTGGCTTCCAGGGCTGGATTTTGATACTGGATATTGCTTCCAACACTTAAAGCCAAGGCTGATATAGCTCCATGGTTTGGAATGGGAATGTGTTTTCATGTCTCCTCTCCAGGGTGGTATTTGATCTGGCCTGTTTTTTGCAGAGGATTTGTCAGTGCTAGCCAAACTGCAGTGACTTCATATGTACAGATGTCCTGCTGTATCAGAAGATAATGTTTTCTTGTAGTCATCTACTACCTCAGGCTCTGACACTCTTTAAGCCTCCTTTCTGCAATGATTGCTTAGCTTTGAGAAAGCGAATTTGGTGTATTTGTTCCCTTTAGGGCTGAGCATTCTCGTATTCTTTGCCATTTTATCTATGTTGAATATGTATTAAGTAAACATTTTAGAATATAAATCCGTCCTGTCTTTTAAATTACTTTCAAGGTTAGATTCTCTTTCTTTTTTATTAGTTTATTATTTATTACAATTTATTCACTTTGTATCAGGCTGTAGCCTTCTCCTTCATCTCCTCCCAGTCCCACCCTCTTTCCTTCTTCTCCCCCTTTGACCCTTCTCTATTCCACTGATAGAGGAAGCCCTCCTTCCCTATTATATGACACTAGCCTATTAGGTCTCATCAGGACTTGCATCTTCTTCTGTGGTCTGGCGAGGCTGCCCCTACCCCAGAGAGATAGTCAAAGAGCCAGCCACTGAGTCAATGTCAGAGACAGGCCCTGCTCCTCTAACTTGGAACACATATGGAGAATGAGCTGCCGTGGGCTACATCTAGAACCTCTCCATGCATGTTCCTTGGTTGGCACATTGGACTCTGCAGGCCTGCCCAGGCCCAGAATTTTTAGCTATATTGGTATTTTTTTAAGAGTAGACTTGAGATTGTATTCTAAAGAACAGATGTACAAGATGCTCAATCTTCATTCAGAAAGGCAAATGAGACATCACAGACAATGGAAGAGAGAGCAAACAGGGAACAGGACAAGAGCCTATCACAAAGGGTCTCTGAAAGACTCTACCCAGCAGGGTATCAAAACATATGCTGAGACTCATAGCCAAACTTTGGGCAGAGTGCAGGGAATCTTATGAAAGAAGGGAGAAATTGAAAGACCAGGAGGGGACAGGAGCTCCACAAGGAGAGCAATAGAACCAAAAAAAAAAAAAAAAAAAAAAAAAAAAAAAAAAAATGTGGGCACAGGGATCTTTTCTGAGACTGATACTCCAAACAAGGACCATGCATAGAGATAACTTAGAACCCTTGCACAGAAGTAGCCCACGACAGCTCAGTGTCCAAGAGGGTTCCCCAATAGGAACAGGGACCATCTCTGACATGAACTCATGGGCTGGCTCTTTGATCACCTCCCCCTGAAGGGGGAGCAGCTTTACCAGTCCACCAGAAGACAAAGAAGCCAGTCCTGATAAGACCTGGTAGACTAGGGTCAGACTGAAGAGGAGGAGGATCTCCCCTATCAGTGGGCTGTGGGAGGGGCATAGTAGAAGAAGAGGGAGAGAGGGTGGGATGGGGGAGGGGGATACAGCTGGGATACAAAGTGAATAAACTGTAATTAATAAAAATAAAAATAAATTTAAAAAGTTTAAACTCTGAGTATTCTATGTAAATTGTATTATTCTTAAAATCATATTGTATTGTCATCAGCTAAGTCTGAGATGATATCTATACCATTACACTATGGCCAAAGATGGGACCTGTTTGTTTTTTATTTGTTTATTTTTATACAAAGCACTGTGCTTACTGAGCTTTGTTATCTACTTACACCTTCAAGATTACTTGTCACATATTTCCTAAATGGACACTTCTCTACAATAGTGATCAACTTATGTTTTTCCCTCAGGCCTTCTTTTATTTGGCTGCCATTGGAAGGTATAGCCCACATTTAGGTTGTTTCTTTGTTTCAATTAACCTAATTAAAATTAAAATTACAAGTGTATCCTTGGGTTTGCCTCTTAGTTGATTTCAGATCCTTCAAAACAGCAAGCAAGATTAACCAGAACACACCCCCCCCCCGTCTAATTATTTATTCACATCTCATCTTTCAGCTCTATTCCACACTTCAACAACAAAAGTAGACCTTTCTGCTTCTTTGACTTGGAAGTTGTTTCCACCACCACTTTTCTTTGACCATCTTAGTGTATCCCAATATGTTGTTGGGCATGTGTTCTTTTATTTAGATTACCAGATTATAAAGTTCTGTAAGTGTCCCTTCTCTTCCTCTCTACTTCACTGTGATAGCTGATTTTATGTCAAGTTGACACAAACTAGAGTTTTCTGAGGGGAGGGAACCTCAGTTAAGAAAATGCTTCTATAAGATTAGTCTATAGGCAATCCTATATGGCATTTTCTTAAAGAGTAATTGATAATGGAGGTACCAGCCCAGTGTGGCTGGGAACATCCATGGGCTGTTGGTCCTGGGTTCCATAAAAACGCAGGTTGAGCAAACCATGGAGAACAAGCCAGTAAGCAGCACCCCTCCTGCCTCCCATGTCATGCCCTGTTTGAGTTCCTGTCCTGACTTCTTCAAATGATTAGTAACAATACAGAAGTGAAAACCATTTTCTCTCATAAAGCTTTGGTCATGGTGTTTTAATAACTACTAGGCTTAAGTTATTCATCCAGGTGCTTAAATTTTTTTTCTAACCTCCTTATATTTTATGAAGGTTCAGAGGGTTTTTGTTGTTGTTTTGTTTTTAAAAAGAAGTCAAAAGTAAGCCATGGAGTCTTTTCAACTAATGTTATTAGCAAAACTGTATGGCCATATGTAGAGGATTGAAACTACATGCGTAGTTTCCTTCTTACATGTAAAAAAAAAAAAAAAAATCAGCTCCAAATGGATCGAACATCTCACCGTGAGAACAACAATTATGATAATTCTACAAGAAAAGCTTGGGAGCACACTACAAAATAACCAAATATAAGAACTGTCTAAATAGCACTCTGATAACTTAGGATATTAGAGAAAAAGCTGACAAATGGCTATTTATCAAAGAAGAGGTTGAGACTTATGGCCAAACTTTGGGCAGAATGCAGGGAATCTTATGAAAGAAGTGGGAAATAATAGTTAGATCTGGAGAGGACAGGAGGTCCACAAGGAGAGCAACAGTACCAAAAAATTTGAGCACAGGGGTCTTCCTGAGACTCATTCTCCAACCAAGTACCATGCATAGAGATAACTTAGAACCCCTGAACAGATGTAGCCCATGGCAGTTCAGTGTCCAAGTGGGTTCCATAGTAATGGGAACAGGGACTGCTTCTGACGTAAACTGATTGGCCTGCTCTTTGATCACCTCCCCCTGAGGGGGGAGCAGCCTTACTAGGCTACAGAGGAAGACAATGCAGCCACTCCTGATGAGACCTAACAGACTAGGATCAGAAGTAAGAAAAAGAAACCCTCCCCTACCAGTGGACTTGGGGAGGGGAGTGTGTGGAAAAGGGGAAGGAAGGGAAGGATTGGGAGGGGAGGGGGGAGGGAACTAGAGGGGGGATACAAAGTAAATAAAGTATGTTTTTTTTTTTAAAAGAAGAAGGACATTTGCTCAAAAAAAAAAAAAAAAGTAAGCAAACAAATTAACAGCAAGTGAAGCAACTAACACACCACAGAACTTTTCCTACTTTCAGACTTCAGCTGGAAGCTAAGCCTGGGGAACCTCATTTATGGTGTTTAGCCTGTATCCAATTTGTTTATCAGCAAATGTATGCTTTAACCATTCCATTGTTAAACATGTATTCAAAACAAAAAAAAATTAATAAGCTTCTGTAGGGAAAATGACACAATAAATCAAGGAAATAAACAGACCATAAAATAGGAGAATTTTTTTTTTTTTACCAAATATTCACTGCATCTGTCAAAATGATATTTTATACTGTCGTGTGCCACTGTACCCACATTCTACTAATGTTCCACCCTCTTGTAACTACCATATTATACAAATGTACATGTTTAAGATGCCATGGCTTTAGTAAATATTTCAGGATGCTTCTCTGAAATAAGACTCATTGTCTTTGAACTACAATGCTGCTTCTCATCAAAAATCAACTATTAAATGATTTGAAATAAAATATCTAATCAAGAATAAAGCTGCTACAAACGTGGTTAAGCAAATGCCCTTGTATACTTGAGCGTAGTTTGGATATATGCTAGGAGTGGTATAGCTGGATCATGAGGTAGCACTATTCCTACTTGTCTGAGAAAGCATCAGACTGATTTCCAAAGTAGTTGTACAAGTTTACATTCCCACCAGCAATGGAGGAGGGTTCCCCTTCCTCCACAACCTCTCCAGCATTTATTGTCAATTGGGTTTTTGATCTTAACCATTTTGATAGGTATAAGGTGAAAGCTCATGGTCATTTTGATTTCCATTTCCTTTATAACTAAGGACCCTGAGCATTTCTTTGTTTCTCTGCCATTTGATATTCCTCTGTTAGGAATTCTCTGTTTAGCTCTGTACCTCATTTTTTATTAGATTACTTGTTTTTTGCTGTTTAAGTTCTTGAATTTTTTATATATTCTGGATATTAGGCTTCTGTCAGATATAGGGTTGGTGAATATCCTTTCCCAGTCTGTAGGCTGTTGTTTTCTTCTGATGACAGTGTCCTTTGCTCAACCATGTCTGTAGTAGCTTTATTTGGAATAGCCAGAATCTGGAAACAAACCAGATGTCCCTCAACTTTGAAATGAATATGTACCACAGAAATTGTGGTACATATACACAATGGAATGGTACTCAGCAATTAAAAACAAGGAAATCATGAAATTTGAAAGCAAATGGCAGGAACTAGAAAAGATCATCCTGGGTGAGGTATCCCAGAAACAGAAAGACACGCATGGTATATACTCACTTAAGTGGATATTAGAGATATAATATAGGATAAACATACTAAAATCTGTACACCTAAAGAAGCTAAGCAAGGAGGAGAACCCTGGGTAAGATGATCAATCCTCATGCAGAAGGGCAAAGGAGATGGGCATCAGAAGAGGGAAAAAACAGGCAACCGGACAGGAACCTACCACAGATGGCTTCTGAAAAACTCTACCCAGCAAGGTATTAAAGGAGATGCTGAGACTCATGGCCAAACTTTGAGCAGAGTGCAGGGAACCTTATGAATGAAGTGAGACCTGAAGGGGACAGGAACTCCACAAGGAGAGCAACAGTTCAAAAAATTCTGGGCACAGGGGTCTGCATATTATATATTAATTTTTACAGCTCTATTAATCTCTGCATACTCTTGTTAATTCTTTTTTCTTAATTCTGAGCCATTAGTTTTAAAGAATTTTCCACAGTCTTGTTATTGCTGACTTCAGATGTGCTGTTAAGATCTTTTGACTTGTTCTACATACTTTGAAATGCTAATGCCACTTTATTAGAAATGATCAATAGGAATTTAGGGCTTTACATGACCAACATTTTCTAAATGATATTGGCTTTTTTCTTTTTTTTGGGATTTCTGAAACCATAGGGAAGTAAGCACTAGAATATATTTCTTTTTCTTCTTTTTTTGCTTCTTTTCTTCGTCTTTCTCTTCTTCTTCATCTTCCTCCTCCTCTTTCTCAACCTCATCCTCTTTGCCCTTCCTCTTCCTCCTCTTCCTCTTTTACCTCCTCCTCTTCTTTTTCTTCCTTATCTTCTTCTTCATTATATTCTTCTTCCCCTTTCCCCCACAGATGAAGTTTCTCTGTGCAGTCCTGGCTGTCCTGGAATTTGTTCTTTATACCAGGCTGAACTCTAACTCAGAGATCCACCACCTGCCTCTGCCTCTGCCTTCAGAGTGCTGGGATTAAAGGCATGTGCCACCACTGCCTAGTTCATTGTTTCTTACTATCTGCATAAGCTGTTACCTGGACTCTATCCTCGAAGGTGGATACAAGCTAGTATGATTTAGACTTGAATTATTATGTAAATTAGGAATTATTATCTTAATTTATTTAATATAACATATTTGTCTTAACTTACATGGTATATAGTAGGTAATCTTCGTGATAAAGGTGTACCAAATATTAGGTTTCATGTAAGGTCTAGTATTTTATTTAGAGTATTAGCCCAAAGGAACTTGACTCTAGTGGGCTTTTTCTGTGCAAACATCTACTCCTTTAAACAGAACAAGGTCATTTAAGCTACAAATAATAATTCATGTAGCTTTATAAGGATATTGTCTTTCTATCATTGTTTTCATTATAGAATCTTAAAGTAACTATTGATGGCAAAAAAATAAACTATTACATAGAGTTATGTTTTGGAGGCTCATTCAGTTTGGTGTCTCTTCCAAAGACAAATTTTTAAATCAATAATTGATTAGTAGTAAGATATCACCTATACTTACTGTCAAAATAAAACTGAGTCAAGGATAGAGACACTCATCCTGAGTGAGGTATCCCAGAAGCAGAAATTGACACATGGTATACACTCACTCATAAGTGGATACTAGACCTAAAAGATAAGATAAACATACTAAAATCTGTACACCTAACGAAGGTCTTTGCTTTATTTTTATTTTTAATTTTTTACTTTGAGATTGAGTCAAGATTAAGGACAATAATAATACATTTATTTCTCATCCTACTTAAGATGACTTAACTGACTCAATATGATGGGTCTTCCTAATCATGATATTTCTGTATCTTTTCTTTCTCTTGGAGAACTTTATTCATCATAAGAATATAGCTGTTGTTGAAGAGTTTAAGTTAGCCTTAGTATAACTGCATTTTGAAATAAGGAGTCGTCTTGACTGGGAGCTGAATTCAGGTACCAGGAAATATCACAAAATGTGCACTTGGCAGAAAACAACGTTAATTCTCCCAGCAACAGCCTCCAGGAAATATCACAGAATAAATACTTCATAGAAAATAGAGACAATCTCCCTGGCAATAATCAATGAGAATCGGTTGGGAATCTGGTGGAAAAAAATCTCCCCAATGTTTTCAGATATAGTTTAGAAGAATAGTCATTGTGAGTATATGCCTTAGCCATTGTGATTATGTGCCTCAGAGAAGGTCACCCCGCCCCTCTAACTTTTACTCAATCCTGTAATGCCAAGGCTTGTGCCCTCTCCTCCTTGCTGCCATGAAAACGCCCTGCTCACAGACTTTCCCTTTAAAAATCCTGCTCACTCAGAGTTTGAGGCCCCACTTCTCTACTGCTGCGCCAGTGAGACTTGGGTTCTGAGTTTGATCGCTCTTGTAATAAAGATCTCTTGCTCTTGCTTCGAGTTGTCTCCTGGTGGTCTCTGAGGGTCCCATGATACGATGGTCCTGTGATTCTGTCATTATACTGTCAAATGGAAGACCATAGATTCAAGAGTATTTGGGCCTCACAAATTGGTGTTGGAAGATTTAAAGTAAATAGGACATAAAGTTGGTTGGGTATGGAAGGAGGGATGACTCAAGGAAGGTCTGGGGAAGGGGTCAATACGCCCAAAACACATTGTATGAAACACTCAAACTAATAAAAACAAATGTGAAAAAAAAATGTATTTGCAGTGTACACAAAGGAAAAGGCTAAGAAGGAGAAACTATATAATATCTACTTCCTGAATTCCTATCTAAGCAACAAACTTCTAAATTTACCTTCTTACAAGATGCCTACTTGGTGGGAAGACACCATAACCAACACAGAATGCGTGCTATAGTCAGTGCATTCAAAGCATCACCTATGAGCCCTTGGTATAACAACAGAGGGGAACCACTCTTGATTAGATCATGTATTTTCACATTTGAATTCTCAAAGACTGTTTGATTAAAATAACTTGGAGAGAACCGACATTAGATTTGTCTTCAGACTATTAGCATATCAGTAACATGTACTTGTTTTCAGTTCTCTGCAGTCTGACCTCAGAGGCCACGAAGGTTGAACCTTAGTTCTACTGTATCAGCCACCTGAAATCTATCTTTGGAGAAACAAACTTTGTCTTTTCAAAATCTCTTTAATAAAATTTAAATAATAACCCTAGCATCCCTCTCAATTATATGGGTGAGTTAATTAAAATAATATCTAAATATAATCACATGTCATATACTGGCTCTGAAATGTCGTTAGTGTTATTTCATTTTTGTCTTTGTGGGCATTTCCATTGTTTATTTTTTTTTAACATTTAAATTAAAAATTTTGTGGTGGTGGTTATTTTTCACACCCGTCAAAAAAGGAGAGAAGTGATAAATGTTTCATGAGTTCATTAAAGTTTAACAGGTGCTGCAGTGCCTGGAAAACAGTTGTTGCTATGCCCACCCTTTGCAGTAGTCCTGTACAGGTGACACTTGATTCATCCTGGATGAGGGCTTGTGTTTGAGGGTAAAAGGGACAAACTAAATGCCCAAACCAAGCCGTAAGTACAGACACCTCCTTTGAAGAAGCCCAAGGTTCTCATTTATTCTTCCACCTATATAGTTTGACACACAGTGTCTGTGGCACTCCTTCAGATATTCAGGAGTATATTTTAATGCTACTAAAAGATTGAAATCTTTTAATGACTTTTGTGGTCATGGTTAGAAAGTATGTAAATTAATTTTGTTTAACTTGAACTAGCAAAATGATTCATATTAAATTTATTGAACATTGAGTGGCTGCCGGATACTTTTCATCTATCTGATGATATTTTTACAAGGGAATTGCATATTTTCATTTTTTTTACATAGGTCTAAGTAGTACAGGAAAGGGCATGTGTTTATTTTTTATTCTTTTTTAGTTAATTTATGGGTGTGTATGCTTGGCTGTATGTATGATCACACATCTGCATGAGTTCAAAGACATCACTAAGCAAAGGGCATCAGATCCCCTGGAACTGCAATCACAGGTAGTGGTGAGTAAGCAGGTAGGTGCCGGGAACTGAATACACATCCTCATTAAAAGCAGTAAGTGTTCTTCCCATCTGAGTCACCTCTCCAGCCCTTGCTCTTCTCATTTTTAAGGCTGACCAGTGAGTACATACTTTTGTGCTGAAGAGTTGAGAGAAGAAGGAATCGATGACATGAGACATCACATTTGACGTGGACAGCTGAGAGAAGTGTCCTTTACTACCTTCCAATGGTGAAAGAAGCATAGAAAGGGACACAGTATTCTACAGCATTCAGCATCAGCACAGGAAGTTTTACATGGAGGCCAGGGAAATATGACAGTTGACTAAAACCCCAGAAAATAACTAAGTGGTCAAGTTTCCTCTGGCTACAAACAAGCCTCATGTCTTTGGGGAGAGAAATCATTTATCACATTTCCACAAACCGCAGTATTCTCTGTCAATTATGATTGAAATTGCCCTTGTATTTTTTCAAAAAGTAACTTGCTTTTTTCTTCATGTTTCCTTTCCTTCTCCTTTCCTTTTCTAAGTTATGTATGTAAGCTTCAAATCCTACTTACCTCTTTGAATTTCTTATGGAATCTCATCTAGAGAACCTGTTTTCATCTCTTTAATAAAGCTTAATTAAATTTCCATACACACAAGTTTTGTGTCTGTGTGTATATACAGACACAACTATACATCTATAATTTAAATAAACCACTAATGGAAAATAGTTAAAGAAAAAATAGCATAGACTATGTGGCTCAGTTGTAAAGTGTTTTTTATTGTACAAAGACCCTGTTGTTAATTGCTAGCACACGAACATATACTTTGAGCATATACATTCTTATTGCTATTATTCACAGAATGAAACAACTACTTCTACAATATTTTCATATTACATTTGGTATTATAAATGATCTAGAAATGGTTTCAAATATACAGGAGTGTTTTTATGTAAATACTATGGCATTTTATATAAGGGATTCCACAGACTTGGCACCTGATGAAGAACTTTGGGTCAAGAGACAAGTATAGCACCCTGCTACAAGTAAAACCATTCTGTAAAGACAACAGACAACAAAAGTTTCAGTGAGAGTTGGGAAGAGTGCTATAGACACTGGCTTGGCTTTCCCAAGTTGCCACAGATCTCAAAAGAATCCAAGTTCAAGTCACACACAGTGCGACCTCTGGATAAAGACTAGTTTCTATATTTTTTCTTCTGTACTCCGGAGGGAAAATTCACTTCTTTAAGGTCACATCCATTCTGGATACATTACCTGCATCTTTCCTAAGTAACACTCTTTACACTTGCAGAGAGAAGACAGGCAAGTGATCAATTTCTTCTATATTCTTTAAGTTCCTGAATACAGGGAAAGTTTAGTTCATTATTGCTCCACCTCTAATAGTAAAAATCATGTTAGAGAACAAAAATATGGACTGGTATGAGATGGATCAGTGGTTAAGAATACTTATTGTTTTGGTAGAGGTCCCAGATTCAGTTCTTAGCACCCATACCTCATCACATAATTTTTGAGTAACTTCAGTTCCAGATGCTATGCTTTCTTACAGCCTCTGTGGGCATCAGGTAATCATATGCTATAAGCCAAAACACTTATAAACATAAAATAAAATAATAAAATAAATATTAATAAAATAAAACAAAAAAAGAAAATGCAAACAAAGAAGATAAGGCTATGTAAAAGACATTCCATCAGAAATGTTTCAGACTATCAGGGGAAAGGCTTACAATGAAGTATGGATATAAATATGCAAATACTGATATTTAAAACATCAATGCAGCAAAAAATTCAGTATGATTCAAGTTTCTCCACTTCCTCATGTTTTAATGCTGTCACCTGTGATATAAAGACTTGCTTAGAGCTGTTGTATCACAGTCAGTGTCTTGTTTAGAATCATAGTAATGACTCTCTGTTTTTTTTTTTTTTTTTCAAGCCGTAAACAAACACACCAAGATTTGATCAGATTTTCTTCTAAGGCCTTCATTCTCTTCTGTATTCACTTCTACTGAGTGGTTCTTGTTTCTCCTCCAACATATGAAACTTAGCACTAGGTCATGGCAGGCTGTAGTCACAAGATTTTTGTGTGGATGGTAATCTTGTCTGTCATTAAATTCTGAATACACCACTATGAACAGACAGCTTTACCTGTTATCTGAGCCTTGTGTATGTTGTGGGTGTGTATAATGTGTGGGTAAGGAAACATATACCATATAGCATACAAGTGGAGGTCAGTGGACAGCTTTGTGGACTCATTCTCTCTATACCTTTACATGGGTTCTGGGGCTAGAACTTTTAGGCCCTGAGGTTTGCAATACGAGCACATTTATCAGCTGAACCATGTTGTGGGCCCAAAGAACAGCATAGTATTACAAATGCTTTCTAATAGTTGGATAATTCTCCTTCCTTGGTAAAAAAAAAAAAAAAAAAAGTTTTTAATTGTGGGTATGTTTCCTTTGCTGCCCATTCCCTGTTCATATTAATGTATATTTTCATGTCCTTCTTTTCTTCATCATAATCCCTAAATAGTTCATTTTATAATCTGCAACTTTTAGGAAAAAAAATTGTATCTCATCTCAGAATGCCACTTTTTTTTTCTTCTGCAATATCTGACATATTCCCATTAACTTAAATTAGTCTTCTCCTGGAAAGACTAGAAGTTAAAGAGACCTGGCTTCATGTACATGGCAGAGCAACTGTGGCTATCCCAAAGAGGCTTCACTTTACCAGGAACTAGGTGATAATATTGTATTAACTTTTTCTATAAGTCGAGTTTAATACCATGCATTTAGGGGCAAAGTTTCTGGTGAGGAACTAGTTCAACTTTCACGTCTTCTCAATGACATGTATAACTGTTCAACATGTATAAGCTTTCAACAACATGGTTTGGCTATCAGTTTGTGCAGAGCAAACAGTGGCCTCACCATCCAACCCTCTTTCACCTTACTCCTCTCCTCTTCTCTTCAGAAAAGGGGAACCTCACCTCCACCAACCCACCCAAGCACATCACATCAAGACTAAGCACAGTTCTTTCCCCTGAGGCCGGACAAGGCAGCCCAACTAAGGGAAAATGATCCTAAAGCAGGCAACAGAGTCCACGTCAGATGCAGCCCCACTCTACTTTCAAGGGGACCCACACAAAGACCAAGCTGTCCATCAGTTCTATATGTGTGGGGGCCTAGGTCCAGTCTATACAGGCTCTTTGGTTGGCGCTTCATTCTCTGTAAGCCCCTGTGGGCCTATGTTAGTGGACTGTTGGTTTTCTTGAGGAGTTCTGATCCTCAAGAGTTCATTTCCTTCTCTCCTTTCTCCCAACTCTTTCAACAAGACTTCTGGAGTTCTGCAGAATGTTTGGCTGTGGGTCTCAGCATCTGTTTCAATGGACTACTGGGTGGAACCTCTGAGAGGACAGTTATGCTAGTCTCCTGTCTGCAAGCCTAGCAGAGTGTCGTTAATAATGTCAGGGATTGACTCTCTCTCTCTCATGGGGTGACTCTCAAGTTGGGTAGGTCATTGTTTGGCTATTCCCTCAATCTCTTCTCCATCCTTGACCTTGCACATCTTATAAGCAGGTAAATTTTGAGTAGAAGGTTTTGTGAGTGTGTTGGTGTCACACTCCCTCCGAATGGAAGCCACGGTTGGCTGTAGGTGGCTTTGCCTCCTGTCAGTCTCCCTGTGCCTTGCTACTAGGAGTCTCACTTAGAGTCATCCCCCCTATCTTCCCAGGAGCCTACCATGTAGCAGGTCTCCAGCTTGTCCCAGAGATGCCCCCCATTTTCCTTCTCTCTCCTAGCCCTCCTACCTCCAAGACCCCTCTCACCACATATGATCCCCACCCTTATTCCCCTTCCCACACCCTCTCCCACCCACTTTTCTCACTTCATCCACTTCCATGTCTATTCTTTTTCCCTTTCTGAGTGGATTCAAGCACCCTCCCTTGATCCTTCCTTGTTACTTAGCATCTTTGGGTCTATGCATTGTAGTATAGTTATTCTGTGGTATCTGGCTAATATATGATAGTATACGTAAGTGACCCCAAAAATTCTACCAGGGAATTCCTACAGTGGATAACGACCTTCAACAAAGTGGGTCGATACAATCTTAACACAAAAATCATCAGTAGCCCTCCAGTATACAAATGAAAAATAATATGAGAAAGAAATTAGGAAAACAACACACTTCAGAATAGCTACAAATAATATAAAATATCTCTATGCAGCTCTTATCAAGCAAGTCAAAGACCTGTATGACAAAAACTTATAAGTGTTTGAGGGTTTCTATGGAGCTCCGTTAGCCATTATTAGACAAAATGCAACCCATCCATTCTAGCACTGGAGGTTTTACTTGGTGGCATTAAAATGTCTAGTTGGGCTTATTTCCCTTATTGTTTAGTTACTTAATTTATATTTGTTTCAGAAATGTCTCCATTTTAGGAAGTGTCTACAGCAGTAGGTTTCCATATAACTTTTTAAATGGCCCTCAGTGTTTGTTATTCCTTCCCATATTTCCTCTTTTACCCTTCTATTCTCTCGCTATTTAATCCTTGTATTCTCATGTACTCTTTTGTCTCTCCATAACAATATATTCTATTTCCACTTCCTTGGGAGATCTTTTTCTCTCATCTAATCCCTTACTAGGGACCTAAATTCTTTTTTCCCTTTAGCTCCATCCATTTACCTATGAATTTCATAATTTCATTTTTCTTGACATCTGACTACTATTTACTTACATAAACATAAGACGATTTCATTACCCACTCATCAGTTGATGGATACCTATGCGGTTTATAATTTCTGGCTATTAGGAATGGAGCAGCAGTAAACATGGGTGCTCAAGTGTGTCTGAAGCAGTATGGAGAGGAGGACACATTTCTCAATCTCTTCAGTTTGTATTTTCATCATTACAATTACAAACATTAAAAAATACTTTCTTCAAATTTGAACACAGGGAACTTCCCAAAGACTCATACTCCAACCAAGGACTATTCATGGAGATAACCTAGAACCCCTGCACAGATGTAGCCCATGGCAGTTTAGTGTCCAAGTGGCTTACATAGTGATGGGAAGAGGGACTGCCTCTGACATAATCTGATTGTCTTGCTCTTTGATCACCTCCCCCTGAGGGGGGAGCAGCCTTAGCAGGCCACAGAAGAAGACAATGCAGCCATTCCTGATGTGATCTGATAGATTAAGATCAGAAGGAAGGAGAGGAGGACCTCCCCTATCAGTGGATGTGGGGAGGAACATGCATGGAGAAAGGGGAGGTAGGGTGGGATCTAGAGGGGAGGAGGGAGGGGCTTATGGGGGATACAAAATGGATAAAGTGTAATTAATAATAATAATAATAAAAAGAAAAAATACTTTCTTCAGAGAGCTTTGCAAAGATTTATTCAACAATAAATTAAGATCTATAGCACAGAATAAATAACATAAATATCAAATTATTTTAGCTACAATAATATTACACTTTCAAGAACCCAGAAATTTTGGAGTAATATCAGAACCAATTAGGATCAATGAATAAATATCCTCTAGGTGGTTCAAATATATTTGAATGAGTAATTTTCTACGAAAAATTGTAACATAAAGAAATAAGACAAAGGTAAAGTCCATGTGAATGTATATATATATATACATATATATATATATGTGTGTGTGTGTGTGTCTGTATTTATACATATATGCATAGACATATATATGTGTGTATATATGTCTTTGTGTATAATATAGTAACCATTAAAATACGTTGTAAATATACTACGAAGTGTTTTTATTACATTCTTCAGTACAATTTTTAGTAAACAAAATGTTTTAGAATTTTGTGCTGCAACTGCTTTACACAAGGTGTAACTTACTTTTATATATCTCAAATACACATCTGTCATAGTTCAGAATATCATTTTTCTTACTCATAATATTGATTTTGTATTGCAATCTTTCTCATTCATAGACAGTGAGTGAGAATTCATTGGCAATATATGCCTCTAATAAGTTTATCACTTATGGTATCATATCTTAATATAGGAAATTTATATTTGAATTATTAATGTCAATTTCTGAAAATAAACCCAATTACTTTACAGTTAGAATATATATATATATATATATATATATATATATATCACTATGTTTAATAACTTTCTGAAGAAAATATTACTGAAAAAAATCCCCCATTTTAAGGTATTTTTACATGAGTGTGAACAAAATACATGAACAAAAATTTTAAGCAAAGAGAGATTCTTTTGGCTAACAGCTTCGGTCCATCACCATGCGGAAGACATGTCAGAACTTCCACATCCAGCAGCAGAACTGAGTCAGCTTTTCATCTTTGGCAAACTGGAAGGAGAGAGAAGAGTGGGAACAATAGGCTGGTTATAACCGTCAAAAGTTTCATCAGCCTGACAGGAACCAAAGACTCCACAGTCTTCAAAATACTTGTACCACCTGGGGTTCAAAACATGAGCCTGTGGGAAACATTTAAAGCCAACCACAATAGGCATTAAGCAACTGACCCTGTAAGCCACAGATTCTCACTGAGGCTTTATGAAAAGGTGTAGCGAATTTGTCCTATTAAGATACAAACAACACTCACTTGTAAGTGGATACTAGACCTATAAGATAGGACAAACATATTAAAATCTGTACACCTAAAGAAGCTAAACAAGAAGAGGTTCCAGGGTAAGATGATCAGTCCTAACTTAGAAAGACAAATGGGATGGACACTGGAAGAAGGAGAAAACAAGAAACAGGACAGGAGTGTACCATAGAGGGCCTCTGAAAAATTCTACCTAGCAGTGTATTAAAGCAGATGCTGAGACTCATAACCAAACCTTGGGCAGAGTGCAGGGAAACATGAAAGAAGGGGGACTTAATAATACCTGGAGAGGGCAGGATTGCCACAAGGACCAATTATATCTCGGTACAGGGGTCTTTTCTGAGTTTGATTTTCCAACCAAGGACTATGCATGGATGTAACTAGAACCCCTGCTCAGATATAGCCCATGGCAGCTCAGCATCCAAATGGGTTACCCTAGTAAGAGGAACAGGGACTGTCTCTGACATGAACTCAGTGGCTGGCTCTTCGACCTCCCCACTCCCCCCAAGGGAGGAGCAGCCTTGCAAGGCCACAGAGGAGAGCACTGCAGCCAGTCCTGATGAGGCCTGATAAACTAGGGTCAGATGGAAAGGGAGGAGGACCTCCCCTATCAGTGGACTTAGAGAAGGGTAGGGAGGAGATGAGGGAGGGAGGGTGGGAATGAGAGGAAACAGGGAGGGGGCTACAGCTGAGGTACAAAGTAAATAAAATGTAATTAATATAAAAAATAAAAATTATAAAAAAGATACAAACAACATAAGTTCATCAAGTTTGCTTGTTTTATTGCTTGTGTATTTCCAGACATTACAATTTGTTTGATTAAAAAAAAATGTCCAGTAAATTTTCACTGAATAAAGAAACTTAATAATTTATTTTTAAGTCATATATTGACAAAGTATAGAAAAGGATATGGAATATAGTAATTCTGGCTGCATTAAACTCAGTTCACAATTTATACAATTTAATTACATGCTATACAAAATGCCAGCCTATGTTTAAAATTATTGCATAAACAATTAAATAGAAAGACAATTAAATTAAAGACCAAAGGTAAGCGAAGTCAAAGCTGCAATAGATCTAAAATAGCTGGAATGTTTTATAGTAAGCAAAATATCATGACATTTTTTTCTAATAATAAAAAGAAAGTGGTCTATCCTTTAAATAAAATTATTATAATAATTCATATATTTTTTGCTAGGGTATGTTATAAGTAATTTTCATACTGGTGACGATTAAAGCACATATCAAATATGTCATGTTTACCTGAAATCTTTATTAGTGACTTTTCAATGGAGAAAATACAGTGCCCTTGTGTTTTATTTAATCTTTTAGTACTTAAAATGCACTTAGATTAGCTTTTTTTATAAGCTTATTTAAAAATTATAAGAACATTATTGTGGCATATTACAATAATAAATTTATTTTAATTATGACAATATGCTATATATAGTTAAGAGTTTTCAATTGTGTGCACTCATATACCTTGCCAAGCCCTTCTTCTGAAGAACATGACTTTCTCCTAGTATTTCTCTATGATCAGCTCTATGAGGGTATTTAGTTGCTTTGTGCATTTGTTCAACAATTTTGTCTAAGTTTATTTTTTTGTCTTCCACTTGCACAGTAGAATTAATGAGCTTCTCACTTGACCATTATTGATATAGAAATTATTCAAAACACAATAAAGAAAAATTGAAGGGAAGCAGAGAAAATTAAGGATAACATTAACAGTCTCCATGATTGATAGACATGACTTTTTATTCCTTGCAGAGAAAAGTTTGTCATGTGTCTGTGTGCTTTACTTCTAGCCAAATGTCAAGATGTACTCAAAAAACTCTTCACTACACTTCATTCACTTGAAATAATTGGATGAAATAGATCTGAATGATCACCTTGACTTCATTTGCATTTAATGCAGTCATTGAAACATTTGGACCTACATATTCATTTTTATTACTTTGTTCTCCTATTTGTGGAGTGTAATAAGATATACTTACACTCTGAAAACAGCTATTCAAACTAAATTCAGTACACATATAGTGGTTCTTGAGGATCTATAGTCATAAATGACAGCAGTCAATTTTTAAATGTTATAACTAAGAAAGAGTGATGGACTTAACGCAATGAGACTACTGAAGTAGGTCATAAAAGTGAAACTGCTTTTACCTAGTTTCATATACTTAGCACTATGTCCCTTCAACCCACCCTGGTGCTTCCATTACATCTTCCTATGAATTTCATATCTTCATTTTATTACTAATAACCCAGTAAATGTACTTAGTGCTGCCTACGTGTTCATGTGTGTGTGGCCATCCACCAGGGCACGAGCAACTTACCTGTGGACACATCCCCAGAGTAGAGTGATTCTCCTTCCTTCCATGAGCATCCATCAAAGAGTAATGGGATTATAAACTTTGTGTTCCTTCCCTGCCATGTTGGCATTTTGACTAACTTGATCTTGTGTAGGTATTTTTAATTCTAATGCTGTGAGATCATGCATGCAACAGCCATGTCATAGCCAGAAATCTTCATTCTATAACTCTCTTCCCATCTACATGTACTTACCTTCTATATTCCCCCACTTCAAAGGCTTTTGAAATTGGGATGGTGGGAGGTTGATACAGATAACCCACCACAGATGTGCAATCTGAAGCACATTTTAATTTATACTTAGTACTTTGATCATTTTGAGTCTTTGCAGTAAACGTGACACACTGCTAAGTGGCTAAGAGATGGCAAAATGGTGTGACTATAAACATAAATATTTACAATGTAGTTTAACAGCATGGCAATTTAGCAAAGCAACAATGGTAGGTTCTTCTACAAGGCCTGTTATCTTCGCAGTCATAGGCTACGGAAGCAGTTCACAGCACCAGGCATAAAATCATTCCAGTAGAACAGCCCTTATATTCACATGGATGTACCCATCATGTCACAATTGCAATGTGGTTATGTTTTCAAGCAGGTCAGTTTTCTAGCATACAGAGTCAAGACCTGGGTAATAACACAGATGCCTTTTCTCCCCTAGGAGCCTATATTAAATTTGGGACTTTCTTACATTATATCATTATGTTTTGAAATCTAAGCTGATCATGTGATAAGGAAGTGCAGATAAATGTCATTAACAGATGCTTTGACCAGTCCCATCAGACAAAGCCTCATGCATGCAAAGACTGTTAGTGTAGCTAAAAGGAGCAGAACTCTTAGGGCTTGTGATGTAATTTGTGACATAATGCAAAGCGAAGGAGTGCTAAACAGTATCTCGGAGCTATGTTCAAGTAGGAGTAAAATATGTTTTTTTAACTGTTTGTGGCTCTCACAGTTTGATTTATTAAGCATTTTGAAGTGTCAACTTCAATTAAAGGATATCTATGCTTATAAAATGCTTATTCTTCTTTTTGCATCATTTTAGATCAACTACAAAATAAATTAGATGGATGATTATTGGTTACTTTTATTGTGAATTTTTAAAATTTTTATAATTACTATTTTTCTTTTTTATTATTATTATCGTTTATTACAATTTATTCAGTTTGTATCCTAGCTGTGGCTCCCTCCCCCATCACTTCCCAATCCCACCTTTCCTCCTTCTTCTCCCTCTGTGTCCCTCCCCTAGTCCACTGATAGGAGAGGTCCTTTTCCCCTTCTATCTGACCCTAGCCTATCAGGTCTCATCAGGACTGGTTTCATTGTCTTCCTCTGTGGCCTGGCAAAGCTACACCCCTCCCCCAGGGGAGGTGATCAGAGAGGCTACCACTGAGACATTTTTATAATGTCTGGTCAGTATTTCTGACAATTGGCAATTTGCTACATATAAGCATTTTGATTTATGTATTTGAGCATGATAACAGATGTCCTACCACAAATGCCTTGCCTACATTTATCTGAAAAAGTAAAAAAATTATGTCAGTTACTAAAAATCTCACAGGATGACTGAGTCAAACCAAGACAAAATATATACCTTTACTTTTCAATCTCAGAAAGATTATTTTCTCTGTGAACATATACTACGCATTTTAGGGTGTTTTTGTTTTGTTTTGTATATCACTAATTTTTATCAACACAATAATTTGAATGCCCTATTAATTAACTCTAATTAATAGAGTAATTTACCGACTCAAGTTAGTTACTTTAAATTTCAAATTTAATTTTTTTTTTCTGCAGCAATCTCTAAAAATTATCTGGTATGTAAATCGAGAAGGTTTATGTTTTGTTTTGAGATCAGAGTTCTTTGCTATTAATTACTCTGGTATACTCTACACAAAGACGGAAAGAAACTAGTTATTTTCAATAATTGGGATACTAATGACTGTGTAGTTTTTTTTTTTTTTTGTCGTGATAAAAGGACAAAAATACAAACCACTGAAAAAAGAGAGATGCAGCAAAGAGCATGACCTTGGTCAAATGTCTCAGTATCTCAGTGATCAGCATCCCGGTACCCTAATGAGTCGTTAACTTCTTTCCCTTGGCTACATGTTAGCTTTTTAGACTACTTTTAGAATTATTAATTTCTTAGAAATTTTTAGGCTCCCAAATTATTTGTATTTGGTAATTATGGCCCTCAATTGTATTTTTTGCATTTACTTTTATCTTTAGCTATATTTTCTCTAGTTATGGTTGTCTCCTTTTGTTTTGTAGTCCATATAAAACTGGTTTCTAGATTTGTTCAAGTTAATTATTATTAATTTTTGTTATACTTCTAGCTTACTTCAGTTTCTTTTATTATATAATGAGTGGTGCAGTTTCCTGAATTATCTTATTTATTTTAATGTTCATAGTGTTTTGTGCTTCCATTGAGTTTTGCAGTTTGTTCTTTTTATTTCCTGTTTTCTTTCTTTTTTTTTTTGAATTTTACTTTTTTCTTATCAGTTACATTTTATTAACTCTGTATCCCAGCTGTGTCCCAATCCCTCATTCCCTCCCAGTCCCTCCCTCCCTCCCTCATCTCCACCATGCCCCTTGCCAAGTCCACTAATAGGGGCGACCTCCTCCCCATTCATCTGATCCTGTTTTATCAGGTATCTTCAGGACTGGCTGCAAAGCTCTCCTCTGTGGCCTAACAGGACTGCTCCTCCCTTGGGGGGTGGGGAGGCCAAAGAGCCAGTCATTGAGTTCCTGTTAGAAATAGTCCTTGTTCCCCTCACTATGGGAAACCAATTGGTTACTGAGCTACCACAGGCTACATCTGAGCAGAGGTTCTAGGTTACATTCATACATGGTCCTTGGTTGCATGTCAGT
>NW_026596147.1:3095509-3125683 GCF_907164565.1 Psammomys obesus
CAGAAAAGACCCTGTGCCCAGATATATTTGGTCCTTGTGGAGCTCCTATCCTTTCCTCATCAGACTAACTCCCCTTCTTTCTTATGATTCCCTGTACTCTGCTAAAGGTTTGGTCATGAGTCTTTGCTTTGAAAACACTGCTAGTTAGAGTCTTTAAAATGCGCTCAGTAGACTACTGTCATATGTTCAATGCGCATCCCATCTGTCTTTCTAAACGAGGATTGATCATCTTACCCCATGTCAGCTCTCTTGATTATCTCTTTTAGGTGTATAGATTTCATTATGTTTATCATATCTTATAGGTCTATATAAGTAAGTATATACCTTGTTTGTCCTTCTCCTTCTGGGATATTTCACTCAGGATGATCTTTTCTAGATCCCACCATTTGCCTGCAAATTTCATGACTTCCTCTTTTTTGATTGCTGAGTAGTATTCCATTGTGTAAAAATACCACAATTCTGTACCCATTCCTCCGTTGAGGGACATCTGGTTTGTTTCCAAGTTCTGGCTATTACAAATAATGCTGCTATAAACATGGTTGAGCAAATATCCCTTTTGTGTACTTGAGCAAACTTTGGGTATATACCTAGCAGTGGTATAGCTGGGTCTTGAGGAAGCACTATTCCTAATTGTCTTAGAAAGTGCCAGATAGATTTCCAGAGTGGTTGTATCAGTTTACATTCCCACCAGCAATGGAGGAGGGTTCCCCTTTCTCCACAACCTCTCCAGCATGTGTTTGAGAGAGTGTTTTCTGATTATCAATTGTCCATATTTCAAAAGCATTTTTAAATATTCAATGAGACCTAGTGTCACAGCATCCTGCAATGATTACATGTAATGAGGCAATTAGATGACCCTTTCTTTGATTGTTGAGGACAAAACAATCGTGAGATTCTTAATAAGTAGGTTAAATGGTATACTATTCTGAAATTAAGTTACTCATAATATTTCATACATACAGTACACATGGTATTCTGAAATTCATCCACTCTTAGCTTACTTTCTACCCAGTAGCCTGTCAGTTCTGACCTTTGTTTTGCCTTACATATTTAAGCTTTAAACTTGCTCATTTCAAATCATTTATTTACACTCTCTTTGATGCTTATTTTTCTGTATCCAGCATGTCATATTTACATGTGTAATATACAGCTTGACATGAACCAAGGTAATCAGGAAGTTACACAGCTTTTCCCTTTTCTTGCCATATATTCTATTTGTCACCTTTCCTCTTCAGCAATGACAAAGAACTTGAATACATATTTCTATGTGCTCTATGGATACATGTTTCTCCATTTGTCATAATGTGCTGTCTAAAAATCTTGTCTTCATCTCTACTCCTGAGTATCAGCCTCTATTTTGCACTGCTGTCCGAGTTCACCCACCATGCTTTTTTCTGCAATTATTAGATTGACTATTTGGTGTGTAATTCATTATGATAACATATAATACTTTTCACTTAATTCTTCTCTTTTGAGGTCATTTAGCATATCTTTCTTATATCACTCAAGCCATTTGAAAATGGAAAATACATCATTTGCCAAGAACAAACCCTAATGTCCTGAAAAGTAGTTAAAATGAGATTAAAGATAAATAATTGGATATAGTAACTGATAAGCTATATAATGTTATGGTATATATTTAAAGTATGTTTCTGAATTTTTTATTTTTTCTTCTTTCTTTCTTTCTTTCTTTCTTTCTTTCTTTCTTTCTTCCTTCCTTCCTTCCTTCCCTCCCTCCCTCCCTCCCTCCCTCCCTCCCTCCCTCCTTCCTTCCTTCCTTCCTTCCTTCCTTCCTTCCTTCCTTCCTTCCTTCCTTCCTTCCTCTCTTTCTCTCTTTCTTTCTTTCTTTCTTTCTTTCTTTCTTTCTTTCTTTCTTTCTTTCTTTCTTTCTTTCTTTCTTTCTATGTACTTTGCTCACTGAGCCATCTCCCCTGCCTTAAAGTATACTTTTGAGTAGCTATATTATGTGTATTACACAATGGAACTTTGTGTAAATGACAAGTTGAAAGTCTACCTGTCATGTCAACAAGTTAGTGTCTTATCCTCTGCCAACTATGCAATTTCCATCAGAGCTCTAGATAACTGTGCCCTCCACAGAATCCCCAAAGTCCAAGTCTGTGTTTTGCAAACTGTCTTATTTCAGGCATGTGAGGAACAGAGAAAAATGTCCACTGCATCATGACAGTGAGCTTCCATGGGATGATTATGCTTTCTGGAAAGAGTGTTCCTAGATGTTGGGGTTCAATTGGTAAAAGGAAGATGGAATTTTAAATGATTCAAACAACAATATACACCAGGTTTACCAGAGTAAAAACAAAGTAAATCAGAAGTGAAGTATAAATGAATTCTCCCACTCAATGAGTTTTACAGTTTAGTGTAGTGCATAGATTTATAATGTCTCACAAAAAAAGATAAAAAGAATAAGAAATGCTAAGTATAACAGCTAAGTATAAGACTAAGGCACTGTAACCTAGAGCTAAAGTCTAACAGAAGGCAGTAGATTGACAGTGGAAGGAAATAATCTTGAGGGCAGACAGTGCCCTGTGACTATTAGTGTGTCACAAGGCTCGTGTGTATTGTTTGTGTACATGTGTGAGTTTTAGGAGTTATCCCAAAACAGTAAAGAAGCTCCTGTGTTGAAGTGACCTCTGTACTGAGATTTAATTCTTTAATGGAGCTTGTTTAAGGAGAATTAACTAAATAAAAAAAAGACATCAATGATAATAAGGAAAAAGAGAAGACATTGACTAGATTATGTATGGTAGCACAGAATTCTAATGTCAGCAGTCAAAAGGATGAAGCTTCAGTATCATGAGTCCAAGGACAGCCTGAGCCACGTACTGAGATGTCTCAGCAAACAAACAAAGCTATAGTAGCAGGATAATGAAATTTATACTTGAGGTCTGAGAAAACTTGTCTTCCAACTGATGCATATGTTTTGAACAACGCTGATCAAGGAATCATGCCAAAAGAGAGACAGCTGGAGGCAAGCTCCTGTGGCGTTGTCAATCTTTATAAATAGTATTACCCTTAAGTAAAATGAATGTATATAACACTACAAGAATTCAGTTCTAAGATCCATCAATTTACCAAAATGTTTTCAAGACAAGGAATTTTAGCAGCCTTTTTTGATCGTGTATGAGAATCATTTCCTCATTTGAGTAGACTTTAAAAGAGCAAATGAAGCACATCTTAAACTGTCCATTTCCAACTTCATTTTTCTGTGGTTTATGATGAAGCTTCTCAGCAGTGTTTTTAGATCCATGCAGCATGTTTGCTGAATGCTGTCTCTCTCTTGTAGTATAAATTACCTTTCTTTCTTCAGTCTCCATATTTCCTGGTTGTGTTCTTCAGTGTCTATGTTTGGTATTGCAAATGGTACTTGCCGGAAGTTGATAATTTCATGGGTGCTTACCAGATTCATTTAACCTCCCTTTTGTTCTGTTTGTGTCTTCTATGTGGTTATTAAATGTTGCTCTGTATCTCATGAGTAACTATTTAAAGCTATAGTATGTCTTCTACAAAGTTTTGGAATGTTTAGGTGTTTTTCAAGAGGTGTACCATTGACTAAATCACAGTGATTCTTTTAACTTTGAAGACTCATACTTTGAAATACAAAGTTCAAGTTTTTGTTGGAGCGCAAAATGCCTTTTTGGTCTACCATAGCATCTTAAAGAAATATGGTCTTACTTTCTCAGAGAGAACACTGGCTTATACCCTAACATATGATACAAAACTGATTACAAGACAGAAAATGCTTAAATACTTTAGACTCTTAAGTCAAAATCACAGTTTAGATAAGATGAATCTCCCTCCATTTTTCATCATTTGATGTAGCCTTTTTATTAATAATTCCCATTAGAACAGTGAAGATTTATTCCAAAGTTGTAGCTTTTTGAAAATGTACATATTTTACCATAAAAGGTGTTGGCTCTTTTTTATTTATAGTTCAAATGTTACAAGAATGTTACTTGTAAATTTCTCATGACATTTGGCTCAATATAAGCAAAATTATAGCTCTTTGGGGTTTGTGATGGTTGATTAAAAATTGTCAACTATATTGAATTTAGAATCACCATGGGAACACACCTTGGAGTGTGTGTATGAGGGTGTTCTCAGAGGTATCTAACTAAGGAAGAAAGACCTACCCTCAGCATAGGTAGTATCATTCCAGAGAAAAGGGTTCAGGACGAACAAAAAGGTTAAGTGTCTTTTGTTAGGGTTACTATTACTTCAATGAAACACCATCACCTTAATCAAATTGGGAGGAAAGGATTTATTTGGCTTACATATCTGAAATCACAGTCCACTGAGAGAATCACAGGCCACAACTCAAACCAGGACAGGGGAAACCTGGAGGTAGAAGCTGATGAACAGGCCATGCAGAAATGGTGACTACATACTTGCTCAGTCTGCTTTCTAATGGAACCCAGAACCACTGGCTCAGAGATATCCCCACCCACAATGGACTGGGCCATCCTACATCCATCACTTATTAAGAAAATACAAGACAGGCTTGTCTATAGCCAGAGTCATATGGAGGCATTTTCTCAATTAAGGTTCCCTCCTCTCAGATGAGTCTAGCTTGTGTAGAGTCAACACCCACTCTCTCTCACTCTTCCCCCCAATTGTCCTCCCCCATTTCTGGAACCAGGAGGAGACAAGAGAAACACTACAATCAAGATGTAAAGTGAATCAATTATTAAAAAAAACAAATTTAAATTTAAAAAAATGTTAACACCAATGTTATCTATCTCTATATGGATGCAATGTAACTGGCAGCTTTGTGCTTTGGTTGCGGTACCTTGACTGCCAAAATAGAAAGTTCCTGCAAACTATGATCCAAAATAAGCCTTTTTTTTCTTCAACAAGTATATTGTCATATCGATGAAAATAGTAATACAGAGATTTTTTAAAAGTTTGGGACCAATTTTATTTTTCGTCTGTGCAAACTTTTCCACTACTACAAACTCAAGTTCTTTCATTGCTCTGAGACAACATTTGCTACAGAATATCTCAGAAAAAGAAACTATTGGCTCAAAAATAAATTTATATAGTTTAGTAAGTGAGTGATTTAGGCAAATAGATTTATCTTTATATCAGAACACTCATATCTAGAATAAAAACTTAGCATTCCTCTTCTTTTCATTGCAAAGGCTCAACGTGAAATGTGCACACAATTCATTCATTCACATCCTGTTTGCACAACATTATGAGACGTGCAAAGGTATGAAAATATTCCCCTTCTTGCTTATAAGTTTTCATTTACATGACTATTACCCTTTGTCTCTTTAACATTTAATAATACTCTGGCTAGGGATATAGCTCACTGATGGAATGTTTGCCTGACATGCACCACGCACTGGGTTTGTTTTTAAGCATTACCAAATAAATACATACATAAATAGATAAATACATTTAATAAATTAATGTGAATTTGGTTGTGAATATTGGATTTCAATAAAGTGAACTGGATATCTGTGCAATATTCATTATGTAAATGAACGATCCAAGATACCAATAGATGTTAATAGAATCAGAATTTTTTGAAAGGAAAATATGTAAAGCACCAAAATTTCTGAAAAAATAGACAGTGGTGTAGCTGTCATACATTTTTAATAGAAGTATTTTAGAAAAATATTCAATTTCTTGTAAAGTTATATGTATATCTAGCTATCTCGGGCACAGTTCTCACACATTATTTGTAACATTGTGGAAATAAGGTTTACCACTACACATATTAGAAAGCTAAGGTATAAAATAGGCATTTATGTAAAAAAAGGCATTTATGTAATTTATTATGTAATTATGTAATTGATATGTAACTGATACCAATGATGAAATTCCTAGGTTTAAAAAAAATCGTGGCCAATGCTGTGTCATTTTTATCTATGTTAAATAACTAACAGAAATAATACCAGCTTCTGCTGTGCCCTTGTTTTGATGATATGAGTTGCAGTGAATCTGGAGAAAACTTTCCACTTGCCGATAATCAGATAATCAAGGACAGAAATGAAGAACCACCAACAGCCAACAAAGAGATCTCTTGGATGGCCACTCACATGGCCTGAGAGTTGTGAGTGAATGAAATATAGTGGCTAGTATGAGTGAATATAGAGCAAGCATTTGATGCAAAGAGGTGGGTTCTTCTAAGGGTTTTACTGCAAGAAATTTCCAAAATATCTTCTCTATTAAATGTCTCACACCCAAACACACAGTTTTGGGGCTTCCTATTAAACATCTAGTATGGAGATTAGATATGTTGACCATAGTTTATTCTCAGACATCAGGGAGGTTTCTAGAGATAGCTTCACACTGAAAGCACCCATAAAGCAAAAGAAGCTCTTGGGAGACATACTGCATTGACTTCCAAGAGCCAAGGCAGCTGGAGGTGTCATGAATGTTTTGCTTGGCTGAAAAGCAAACCAGCACCACTTCCAAATACTATTTAATGATCATTGCCTCTTGCCTACATTTCATCAGTTTCATCATGGCTAAGGTTTCATTCTGCCATGGTTACGACTACAGCAAAGCAAAATGTGCCATCCTTTACAATTACGAAAGAACTGTTCACTGTAAGGTCTTAGATTACTTCTTGTAACTATTTTAGGAAGACTTTGTATGTTGATATCTACAGCTGATGATGAGTAAAAGAGAGGATCCTTTGTGTGTCCTGTAAGGCATGCTCTTATTTTATGGATTGTGGTTTAACAGCATAGTGGTAAATTGGAATTGAACTTATTATCATGAATTTCCTTTTTTCCTCTGTTCACACAATGTGTCTAAGAGCAGAGTCTACAGAAAAAAATAAAATATGCAGCAAATATTATTTGTACCATAGTTGTTGGAATAAGTCTGAGATGATCTTGGAAAAGGTTGTTACTTTAGGAAAACTTTCAGGCTTATTAAAGACTGGCATAGCTATTATGTATCCTCTCTACACATATTATGTATTCTCTTTACACACATTGGTTCTGCCTTGTCCTAGATCCGAGACCCAGTCTTAGCTGTCAACAGAAAGTATGTAAGCAATTTAATGGTTGGATATTGTGGTCACCTACTAGGTAGAATAACTGCCTTTGTACTGCTTTAAATTATAGATTTCAAATACCATTTAGGCTAGCAAATATATCTGGAATCTCTGTATTATTTTCTGAGTGAAAACAAACTTTTTGACCTCACTGAGCCAGTGGTTTAGTTTGTAGTCTGATTCTCTAGTCCTGAAGTATCTTTAGATGGCTGAATCCAGAATAACAAAAACAATCCTGTGAATCCACATAGAACTGTACAAACCAGAAAAATCCTGTCCTTGGAGGGGAGACTTAGTCTCATAAACACACTGAAAGAAACTTATAGATATATGAGCACATTGATAAAGCTCGTCTACGGTTTACTGTTATCTAAGGACCAGATTAAAAGTCCTGGATGAACCGAGTCTTTCTATCACGATCACCAGACAACATGCCCAACAACTACCAAGATACAACAGTAAAACTTACATTTTAAAGTGAAATGATATATTAAAATGAAGCTATCATAAGAATGAATATTAATATAGAGTATATGAAGAATAGCTTTTACAGAATGCTTTAAAGCACTGAATACATTGTTTAGACAGAAAAAAAATGGATGTCATAAATATCTGTAGAACCCAAATCACATATTTTCTTATTATGTTTGATACTAGGGAAGTTGATCTTAGGAAACTTTATACTGATTGTACATACTTTGCCATAGAATTTTCTTTCACATTTTCGTAGCTGTGGTTTTTTTCATCACTTTATGATCTTTTGTGATAACCACATCATGTGTTTCCATACTATTTGGTAGAAATTATTTTTATGTATTACTTTTAATGAAGACAGAGGCCATATTTTTATTGGGAAAACATTCTAAGATGTTTTATTTGCTGGAGGAAATGATCATGCACAAAGAATGACCAATGAAAGGCATTATCAACCATTTGTACATAATAGAAAAATTTCAACTGCACAGACGTCTTGGAATTCTTCCAAGAAGGAAACGAATCCTTTCTTTGCCAACTGTCATTTTGAATTAGCTGAAGCTGGACAGTATGAGAATTATAGTTAGTCTATCTGGAATTGCATTTCTAGCACTCTGAATGCTCATCCTTTTCAATGACATCATGCTTGTACAAGTTTGGTTGGTAATGGTGTTCTCTGCCACAATAAATATAAGCTAACAGGAGTTTATCACACTCACTTCCATTCTTCATAGAGCAAAATGAATGATCATCTATTGAACAGATAAAAAGTAATTGAGAAAGAAACTTTTATTATTTTTTTCTTCCTTAACTCACACGGAATGTGATAAGCACACTGGCTAAAAATTGTCTACCTAAAGAAAAAAAAAAACTAAAACAAACATAGAGACCTGCCTGTTCTTACTTGAGGTCCTGCAAACTTTAAGCAGTCAGTGCCTTTATGAATTGCATACTGTGCAAACTGTGTGAACCAAAATGATTATTACAGAAAATAAAGAGAACGGGCATCAGAATAACATAAATGATTGTTTCCTCAAACACTTGCCTTTAATTGGGCCCTTTAGATGGAAATAATTGACTGCTGGTCAGTACACAAACCATTATAATCTTCTCACAGCAATCTTACATGTCACAAAAAGATGCCCTTTATGAAATATAACGCAAACTGAGTGCAGACACAAAGGTAAATGAAAGACAGGATGGTGCTGGGAAAATATTATCACAAGAACAGTGTGGCACAGGAGTTGGACTCTAAGGAGCAGAACGGATATTGACAGGTGGAGGTGGAGGGAGAACTTTGGGTGGGCACTTGCAGCTGTATTCAAGTAGATGGAAAGAATTTGGTGGCATGAAGTACAGTCACGTGTAGGGCGACTACATAAACCCACGGCCTATAGGGAACAAACTGGTCATATGCATGCTGGCTGAACCAGCACAGGGCTCATCTAAGGACAGTGGACAAAAACCTGCTGCTAACATTTGCCAAATCAGGGGATAGATTCATTTCATAAAAAATACTAAGATCAGAAATGCTTATGGAACTTACTATTGTTTCTCCATTCTTTTTGTCAGAAAAGAAGTTTCATGTTACTACCTAACCAGTGTGGGACTCTGTTTTCTGGCATGTGCCTGGCATCAGCTGCATAAAATGAGGCTGTGTAATAGCAGCAACTCTTAGTCCAGGGCCTGATCCAAAATACAAAAACAGGGCTTTGAAAAGATCTTTCTTTGCCTTGTTTTAAAATGTTCTTTCTTTTTATTAAATATTTTGAGAATTTTATACACTGTATTTTGAACATATTCACCTTTCTCCATTTTCTCCCAGAATACCTCACCATTCTCTACCCACTCAACTTTGCTCCCTCATTTTTCAAGTCCTACAAGTGCTGCCTATATACTCATAGGTGAGTGGTCATTACCAAAGAGTGAAACCTACCAGGAGGCAGACCCTTAAATAAATAAAACCACTTTGGAAATCAATCTGGTGCTTTCTCAGACAATTAGGAATGGTGCTATCTCAAGATCCAGCTATACCACTCCTAGGCATATATCCAAAAATACTCAAGTATACAACAAGGACATTTGTTCAACCATGTTCATAGCAGCTTTAGTTGTAATGGCCAGAAGCTGGAAACAACCCAGATGTCCATCAACGAAGGAATGGATACAGAAATTGTGGTACATTTACACAATGGAATACTACTAAGCATTTAAAAACAAGGAAATCACGAAATTTTCAAGCAAATGGTGGGATCTAGAAAATGTCATTCTGAGTGAGGTATCCCAGAAGCAGAAAGACACAGATGGTATATACTCATTTATAAGTGGATATTAGATATATGATATAGAATAATCATACTAAAATCTGTACACCTAAGGAAGCTAATCAAGAAGGAGGACCCTGAGTAAGATGCTCAATCTTCACTCAGAAAGGTTAAGGAGATGGACATCAGAAAAGGGAGAAAACAAGGGAACAGGACAGAAGCCTATCACAGAGGGCCTCTAAAATACTCTACCCAGCAGGGTATCAAAACATGCTGAGATTCATAGCCAAAGAGGCTTTCCCCAGTAATAGGAACAGGAACCATCTCCGACATGAACTCATGGGTTAGGTCTTTGATCACCTCCATCTGAGGGGGGAGCAGCCTTACCAGTTACAGAGAAGACTAAGAAGCCAATACTGATGAGACCTGATAGACTAGGGTCAGATGGAAGGGGAGGAGGACTGTCCCTACCATTGGACAGGAGGAAGGGCATAGGAGAAGGAGAAGAGGGAGGGAGGGTGGGATTAAGAAGGGATAGTGGTGGGGCCTCCAGCTGGGATACAAAGTGAATAAACTGTAATTATTCACTTGATTCAAGTCAACAGTGAAGATCAATACATGAAGACTCTTTATATCTCCATTGTTCTTTAAAGTTTAGTTCTCAAGAAAAACAATTTTAATTAAATAATGCTACAAAGAGTTTAAATAAGGGTCAGGTTGTAGGAGAGGAGGACCTCCCCTATCAGTGGACTAGGGGAGGTACATGGGGGGGTGAAGAGGGAGGGAAGGTGGAACCAGGAGGAGATGAGGGAGGGGGCTACAGCTGGGATACAAAGTGAATACATTATAATAAATAATGATGATGATGATGATGATGATGATGATGAAAAAACTTAAAAAGTTAAAAATGTTAAGTGGTAGATTGCCTATATTGGGTAATCCTAATGAGGTCTGAAATTTTTCCAAACAGTTTTCTCAAGAGGATGGCATTCACATTGAAATTTGAAGCCCAGGATCCAGGAAAGAGGATTTAATGCTGTAAAGCCAAGTCTAAATGTGTTTAAGCAGTAATTTAAGCATAAAAGAAGGATGATCAGCTTAGCCTGTGGAAATGGACATTTCAGCAGCATTCTGAATGGCCTGGGTGAGGGCAAGAGTGGAGACAGGACAGGGTAGAAGGGTCTCTGGATGTTATTTTGATTAGTCATCCTTCCTTCAACAAACAGATACACACTTTCACCTTTCCAAGAATTGGCCAGGTAATTAGAGTAAGATAGAGTAATAGGGAAATGGAGTTGCTTTTAACTACAATTAAATTAAATGGACAAGAAACAAGTAAACATCCAATATGCCAGGGTTTGTGAAAAATTAGTAAAAATCTAAAAAGTGAAATAAAAAGAAGCAAAAATAACAATAAAATTGGGGCTAAACATTTAGGAAGATACCAATTAAAATTGATGAAGGAGAGTGCTCTGGATCAGTGATGTATGATTATTTATAGAGATGTAGGAATTAGGTAAAAGTTTGCATGTATGTGTACCATTAGTGTTGTGGGTAATTAATATTTACTACTGACTTATCTTTTAGTTAAGCAGCAGTTATTTCTAAACCAGCTGTATACCTAAATCACCACACAGAGATTAGGATTTATTTAATTAACCTATAGCACAATGCTGGGCAAGATTACTGAATCTTAATCCTCCAAGCCCTCATAGTTTCCTCCCTTTCAGAATTCACCCATTATACTTGCTTTAGTCATATCTTAGGTCTAGTTCATCTCTCCTGATGGTTCTAAGACCTCTCCTGCTGATCTTTGTCTCCTGACTCCTCCTTCCTTTTCCTCCCCTCCAGACCAGGATGTCCCACCCTATTTTCTCCATTGCTCAGCACTGGCTGGCTGTTAAATTGACAATATAGAGAACGAAGGGTGGCATGTTTACACAAACTCGAGACAGGTGATAGTTAGATTAAGCATCAGAATGCAATGTCCAGACTGAAACAAGATAGTGGCATAGAGAAATCAGCATTTCAATGAACAAGGGTAAATTGTATACATTCAAAAGAACATAACATTCCAAAAGAAAGTTATACCGACACATTAAGAATAGGAATGAATTGTATTGAAACTTAATTTTCAAAAGTGTGCCTGATAGAATGGATATTTTATATAATATGCAACTCTCTACTGGAGATGCTCAACTATAAGTCAATACAGGTGGCCTTGAAAATGTACAATTTCTGTTTAATAAAGAATGTATTAATTGGTAATAATATGCTATTCAAAAATCATATTCCAAACTTAAGTATGGTATACATGGTACTGACTATGTTTACTAGCTAGAGTAAATGTGAATTAAACACTATCTACCTAAATTGAAATTTGAGATAGTGAAAGAAAACAAAGGCTTACCATAAGTGGCAGTTACTGTAATGTTTGAAAATGTGCCCTTATGGATATCTGTAGGAAGACAAGGATATTTGTAGGGAGATCAAGGATTTTTTGAAGAATATATAGCTGCTTCATAAAGTACAAAATTTTATATTGTTTATCATTATGCAGATTTCACAACTGTCACTCAGAAAACTTACTATTTTTGTTTTTTTAGGTTTTATTAACAATCATTGAAATTTGTTACTTAGATCTCAGTTTGCCTATGTAAACTCTCACGATACATTAGTCTTGTTTATTTGAGGAAAGACATTAAGATATTTTACTTTTCATTTATACCTTGAGACTGTAACTCTTGAGTCAGGTCATGCATGAAGGTAGAACATTATATTGCAGTGGAGTAAAATGAACAAAGGAATTGTTCTTTCCATTGATGGATATCCAAGGATTATACTTCAGTACTGAAAACATAGTATTCGCCAATGATTAAATCATTTAAAGAACTGCCAAATGTCTAGTGCTGGTGTTTACTGAGCCATGATATCATAGTGAAGATTTTGTAGGGAAAACTCTGTCTTATATGACACAGTTAATCATTTGATTCATTTCCATGAGCCAAATGCTCACATTTAATTTGGCGGTAGCTCAAAAAGACTGGTGAAGGAAGTCTATGATTAACTCGGTTGTCTTATGATTTGTGTATTGGATATGAATGAGATTTTAATAGAAGAGTTTGGGCTTTACCCAGGAGAAGATTCATTCATTGATGAGGTCTGTTGTCAAATAGTAACAAAACAAAGGAGAAATCCATTAACCAATAAAAAAAAAAATGAGCCAAAACAGTCCCTTTAGAAGGTAATATTAGACCATGTATGCAATGGTAACATGGATGTGAGAATCCCAGTGTAGGGACATCTGAGCTTTTTGATCCACGGACTTAGTGTAAACACTATTAATTCAGAGAAATAATGTTGATGCTCATTCAATTTTAAGACATCCTTGACAAAATAATAATAATAGGAAACCATTCGAGATTTCTTTTAAAACTATGCACAGTTAAATTGGCAATTCTGTACAACACTGAACATCTGGTATTTCTGTTATTACCATTATCTGCCATGATGTCAAGGGCAGATTTTATTTCTTTATTTTATAAATGACCCAACCAAGGCCCATACATCTTCATGAATTTACTTGCAGTTGACTCTCTTAGAAAGAGATTTAAAATTATAACAGCATTTGAAGTATGATGTGAGGTTGTTTTTGCTATCATGATGTGGACTTTTCAATCTCTTTTATAATCAGTTCTAGGCCTGTATCTGAGTTCTGGCATATGATTCATAAGCAGAAATAGTGTGTGGGACATCTCCAAAGGCTGTTTAAGTGCTGATACATGGAGGAATTAAGTAATTCTTAATTAAGTAATTAAGAATTTTCATGGTTATATTTGTTCTTGACTAAATGGGGGTTAAATTTCTTATATCTATTTTAGGCTATGAAACAATCTTGCTAATAAGACTCACATGTTCTGAGAGGAGGGGGGAAATGGTAATCAATCTTATTTAAAAATTAGTTCCGTGTTCAGTTTTAGAGCATAAACCTGATTTCTCAATGAGACAAAAACATTTATTGTTAAAGTCAGTAATATTTATGTTTGTCATATATGTAGATCACCTTAATGATAACTCATGTGTTGTCATCTAAAATGTAGATAATACCTCCCTCAGGATGAGCTTTTCCAGTTCCCATCATTTGTCTGCAAATTTCATGATTTCCTTGTTTTTAATTGCTGAGTAGTATTCCGTTGTGTAAATGTACCACAATTTCTGTATCCATTCCTCATTTGAGGGACATCTGGGTTGTTTCCAGCTTCTGGATATTATGAATAAACCTGCTAAGAATGTGGTTGAGCAAATGTCCTTGTTGTGTACTTGAGCCTGTTTTGGATATATGCCTAGGAGGGTTATAGCTGGATCTTGAGGAAGCACTGTTCCTAATTGTCTGAGAAAGCGTCAGATTGATTTCCAAAGTGATCATACAAGTTTGCATTCCCACCAGCAATGGAAGCAAGTTCCCTTTCTCCACATCTTCTCCAGCATGTATTCTCACTTGAGTTTTTGATCTTAACCATTCTGATGGGTGTAAGGTGAAATCTCAGGTCATTTTGATTTGCATTTCCCTGATGACTAGGGATGTTGAACATTTCTTTAAGTGTTTCTCTGTAATTCGATATTCATCTATAGAAAATTCTGTTTAACTCTATACCCCATTTTTATTTTAATTTTTTATTAATTATACTTTATTTACTTTGTATCCCCCTGTAGGTTCCTCCCTCCTCCCCTCCCAATCCCTCTTCTCCTTCTCCACACATGCCCCTCCCCAAGGCCACTGGTTTGGGAGGTCTTCTTTTCCTTCCTTCTGATCCTTGTCTGTTGTGTCTCATCAAGAGTGGCTGCACTGTCTTCCTCTGTGGCCTGGTAAGGCTGCTCTCTCCTCAGGGGGAGGTGATCAAACAGCAGGCCAATCAGTTCATGTCAGAGACAGTCCCTGTTCCCATTACTATGGAACCTACTAGGAGACTTCACTGTCATGGGCTACATCTGTGCAGGGGTTCTAGGTTATCTCCATGCATGCTACTTGGTTGGACTATCAGTCTCAGGGAAGACCCATGTGCCCAGATATTTTGGTTCTGTTGCTCTCCTTGTGGAGCTCCTGTCCTCTCTAGATCTTACTAACTCCCACATCTTTCATAAGATTCCCTGCAATCTCCTTAAATTTTGGCCCTAAGTCTCAGAATCTGCTTTGGTAGTCTGCAGCGCAGAGCCTTTCAGAGGCCTTCTGTGGCAGGCTCCTAACTTGTTCCCTGTTTTCTTCTTCTTCTGATGTCCATCCTCTTTGCCTTTCTGCATGGGGATTGAGCATTTTAGTCAGAGTTCTCCCTCTTGATTAGTTTCTTTAGGTGTACAGATTTTAGTAGGTTTATCCTATCTATATTATATGTCTATATGAGTGAGTATATACTGTGTGTGTCTTTCTGCTTCTGGGATAGCTCACTCAGGATGATCTTTTCCAGTTTTCACCTGTAAATTTTATGATTTCCTTGTTTTATATTGCTGAGTAGTATTCTATTGTGTAGATGTACCATACTTTCTGTATACATTCTTAATTTGAGGAGCATCTTGGTTGTTTCCAGCTTCTGGCTATTACAAATAAAGCTGCTACAAACATGTTTGAGCAAATATCCTTATTGTGTACTTGAGCCTCTGTTGGATATATGCCTAGAAGTGGTATGGCTGGATCTTGAGGAAGAGCTATTCCTACTTGTCTGAGAAAGTGCCAGATTGATTTCCAGAGTGGTTGTACAAGTTTACATTCCCACCAGCAGTGGAGGAGTGTTCCCTTTCTCCACAACCTCTCCAGCATGTGCTGTCACTTGAGTTTTTGATCTTGGCCATTCTGTTGGGTGTAAGGTGAAATCTCAGGATTGTGTTGATTTTCATTTTTCTCATGACTAATGACGTTGAACATTTCTTCAAGTGTTTCTCTGCCATTCAATATTCCTCTATCGAGAATTCTCTGTTTAGTTCTGTTTCCCATTTTTTAATTGGATTACTTAATTTGTTGCTTTTTAACTTCTTTAGTTCTTTATATATACTGAATATTAGCCCTCTGTCAGATAAAGGGTTGGTAAAGATTCTTTCCCAGTCTGTAGGCTGTCATTTTGTTCTGACAACAGTGTCCTTTGCTTTACAGAAGCTTTTTCAGGTTCATGGGTCCCATTTATTGATTGTCAATCTTAAAGCCTGTGCTGACGTTATTCTGTCCCTGAATGAGGTATCCCAGAAGCTGGAAGATACTCATGGTGTATACACACTTATAAATGGATATTAAACATATAATATAGGATAAACATACTAAAATCTCTACACCTTAAGAAGCTAATCAAGAAGAAGGACCCTTGGTGTGATGATCAATCCTCATGCAGAAAGGCAATGGGGATGGACATTGGAAGAGTGAGAAAACAGGCATCAGTAAAGAAGCTTACCACAGAGGGCCATTGAAAGACTCTACCCAGGAAGGTATTGAAGGAGATGCTGAGACTCATAGGGCAGAGTGCAGGGAATCTTATGACAGAAGGAGGAGATAGGAAGACCTGGAGAGGACAGAAGCTCCACAAGGAGAGCAACAGAACCAAAATATCTGGACACAGGGGTCTTTTCTGAGACTGATACTCCAAACAAGGATCATGCATGGATATAACTTATAACACGTGCACAGATGTAGCCCCTGGCAGGTAGGTCTCCAAATGAGTTCCCTAGTTATGGGAACAGGGATTGTCTCTAACATGAACTCAGTGACTGGCTCTTTGATCACCTCCCCCTGAAGGGGGAACAGCCTTACTAGGCCACAGAAGAAGACAATGTAGCCAGTCCTGATGAGACCTGATAGGCTAGGGACAGAGGGAAGAAGCAGGGGACTTCCCTTATCAGTGAACTAGGGGAGGGGCATGAAAGGAGATGAGGAAGGGAAGTTGGGATTGGGAAGGGATGAGAGAGAGGGCTACAGCAGGGATACAAAATGAATAAACTCAAGTAATAAAAATAAAATATATCTTTAAAAGAATTATAAAGGCGTAGGAAAAAAGAAACAGAAAGAAGGAAATAAGGAAAGAAAGAAAGAAAGAAAGAAAGAAAGAAAGAAAGAAAGAAAGAAAGAAAGAAAGAAAGAAAGAGAAAAGAAAAGAAAAATGCTTGTTTGAAGGGAGAAGAAAGGGAGAATAACAAAGATTTTAAGAACTGGTATTTCATGGAAATAAAGATGTGGCAAGAGCTTTGCTATGTCTTGAGGCAGTTGAAGCTCGAGACACAATAGAGATGAGTTTTCTTTCTTGCTCTGTCAGTAACTAGTCATTTGTTTGATGGGTCCTTGTGACATATCTTTTACTTAGTGAATGTTGGTAATTTTTCTGATAATCAGTAATTTAGTGAAATTCTTTTCTCTAGTCTTTTAGAGCTACCTAAGCTTGGACTGAACCATCTGAATCCATTGTTATGTATATCTTCTAAAACCAAGAACAGAAAGCAAATAAGGAAAAACTTCATAGACAAATAGACAATGCACATACATCAAGAACTAAAATATACATTTATATTATAAACTTTATTCTTTGTTAACATCCTTACATAGTGATTTTTCATATTTTTTTTCAGATCACTGCCCTCTTAAAATCACTGAATTTGTCATTGTAAGTGGGAGAAAATTGTTTTATTTGACTTGAATCCAGTTAATGAGAAACAGTGCATATGAAATAAGAATACAAAACTACTGGTTGAAACAGGAATTCTGAAAGTCCCCAAGGTATCTTCCGTCATTTGATAGTTCTCAAAAGTATTTTCAAAAGTTCAGTTCTTTACATTTGCCTCTAGTGAATTAATAACAGACAATCATGCAATTATCTACTCTTTAGAAAAAGTATAATATGCTAAAATACATACAGGACAGATGTTAATAGCACTTCATTTCATGGTTCTCTGACACAAATACTCATGAAATCTTGTGGGGTTTGTAGAAAGGGAAGTTGTAGCAATTGAAATGCTTAACTTGTAAGGAAAAACAAAAACAAAAACAAAACAAACAAAAAAAAACCCTCTGCTCCAACATTGGGGCATTGCATAGAAGTTATTTTACTTTGCTTTTTATTAAAATTTCCCAGATGGAGCATTTTCAGACTACTGTCAAATCAAGTTTATTCTATGGACAAAATGAAAAAGAAATGTGCTGTTTGAAAACGGTGCTTTTCTGCAGAGGCTTCTTTAGATGCATTGTTAGTTGTTATGAAAATAGAAGTAAAAATAATTAGAAGAAAATGTGAAAATCTTTCAAAAGAACCACACTCATGAAAATTTGAGGTAGAAGTTGGTAAAATATATTTTTCAGCGTGCGTTTGTACATTTTTGTTGTTTTCTCAAATTAATGTTGTTTTTGGCCATTCAGCTACAGTCCTCTCCAAAGATTTTTAAGAGAGTAGAAAGGGAAGTGTACTGTTATGAATTGGCACAAAGTTTAAATGATGTACCTTGGAGTGTGGTTCAAGAGCACACAGTTTGTACATAGGGTGAAATAATTTAGTGGCACAGATTTACAGAATGTATTTCTTTTTACATGGTTACTATAATTTGGGGAAGTGGACAAGACTCTTGATTAGACTGCTGATGGTTAAAACACATTTTTTAAAATGTGTCACCAAACTACCACTTGTCAAAATCTAAGAAGTACACAAATATTTTTGAAATGGTTGTAATAGTTAAACAGTGTCCAAATTATTTTTGAAATTGCTGCTTTTCTGATGGGTGCAAGGTGGAATCTCAGGGTCTTTTTTATTTACTTTTTACTGATGACTAAGGACATGGTTGAGCATTTCTTTAGGTGTTTCTCTGCCATTCAATATTGCTCTGTTGAGGATTTTTTAACTGGATTACTTGTTTTGTTGAGGTTAACTTCTTGAGTTCTTTATATATTTTGGATATTAGCCCTATGTCGAATGTACAGTTGGTGAAGGTCTTTTCTTTGCCTGTAGACTGTTGTTTTGTTCTGTTGACAGTGTCCATCTTACACCCATCAGAACGGCTAAGATAAAAACAAAACAAAACAAAAAAACCTCAATGTCAACTCATGCTGGAGAGGATGTGGAGAAAAGGGAACTCTACTCTATTGCTGGTGGGAATGTAAACTTGTACAACCACTTTGGAAATGAATCTGGCACTTTCTCAGAAAATTAGAAATTGTGCTACCTCAAAACCAGCTATACCACTCCTGGGGGCATATCTGAAATATGCTCAACTATACAACAAGGATATTGCTCAACTCTGTTCATAGCAGCTTTATTCATAATACCAGAATTTGGAAACAACACAGTTGTCCCTCAACTGAGGAATGGATACAGAAATTGTGGTACATTTACACAATGGAATACTACTCAGCAATTAAAAACAAGGAAATCATGAAATTTGCAGACAATTGGATGGAACTAAAAGATCATCCTGAGTGAAGTATCTTAGAAGCAAAAAGACACATATGGTATATTCTCACTTATAAGTGGCTATTAGCCATATAGTATAGGATAAACATACTAAATCTACAGTCTTAACAAAGCTAAACAAGAATGACCCTAGGGAAGAGGCTTAATTCTTATTCAATAGGACAGACAAGATAGACACTGGAAGTGGGAGAAGACAAGGAACAGCAGAGGAGCCTACTACTGAGGGCTTCTGAAAGATTTTACCCATCAGGGTATCAAAGCACATGCTGAGATGCATAGCCAAACCTTGTGAATCATATGGAAGATGGGGGAGATAGAAAGACTTGGAGAGGACAAGAGCTCCACAAGGAGACCAACAGAACCAAAAATCTATTCCCATGGGAACCTGAAGAGACTGATGAATCAACCAAAGATCATTCATAGAGAGGACCTAGACCCTCTTCTCAGATGTAACCCATGGGCTGCTCAGTTTCTATGGGGGTTTCCTAGTACGGCCAATCTCTGTCATGAACTAGGTTGCCTGCTCTTTGATTACCACCCCCTTGTGGGGTGACCTTACTAGGCCACAGAGAAAGAGGATCCAGCCAGTCCAGATGAGACCTACTAGACTAGAGTTGTATAGTACGGGAGCAGGATATTCCTTATCAGTGGACTAGGGGAGGGCAATGGAGGAGAAAGAGGGAGGGAGGGTGTTACAGCCAGGATAAAAAGTGATTAAATTGTAATTAATAATAATAGTAAATTTAAAAAAATAAATGCTGCTTTTATCATTCTTTGGAATGTTCTCATCATGATCAAAGAATATTTTTTCCAAGAATGCTTAAACCGACTTTGAAATGGGAGGCAGAACATGATTTTTATTGACCTGATCTTGCATTTTCAGCCATCACAAGAATATTTCCAAGACTGTAACATGAACTGAAAGTCACCATCAGAAGTGTCTCTTCTGTCTTTGACCTCTCTGTCTCTCTATCTCTGTCTCTCTCTCTCTCTCCATGTGTATGTTTGTCAATAGGACATGTACAAATGTGTGAAAATGTGCACATGATCCACATGCATGTTGGCCAGAGGTTGAAAATGAATATAAGAATCAGTCAGGCTCCATCACAATTTTTGAGACATGTCCTCTCACTGAACCTAAAACTCATGGATTTGGTAAGACTTGTTGGCCAATAAGCAAAGCTTCAGGAATCTTCCCATCTTGTTCATTCCAATACTTGGATTATAGGTGAGTATAATTGTGTCCAAGTATTTATGGTTGCTAGAGATCAGGTCCTCATACTTTGTTGGCAGACACTGACAATGCTACTTCCCCAACCGCTGTGTACTAGCACCTTATAGCTTTTTGTTCCTATTTAACTAGAACTTCATAAACATTGATCAACCTCTCATATCCACCACCCTTCTCTCCTTACCTCCCCAAACCCTGATAGCATTCTGTTGTAAGCTTCTGTGACAAAAACTTTTCACATATGAGTGAAAAGATTGACAACTTTTCTTGCTGTGTCTTCCTTATTTCACTTAGTATAATGATTGGAGGGTTGAGGACATAACTTATAAGTAGACTCCTTGTCTAGCATGTATAAAACTCTAGCCATACTTCCCAGTATTACTATAAGTAAAACAGACCCCAATAAAAAGATAATAAAATTTAGTTCCATTCATATTGTAATGAATAATAAGATTTAATATTTCTTGATGGTAGAATAACATTTCATTGTACTATGAAACATGTTGTCATTATCTATCAGTGCAGATAATCTTTCATACTGTCATTAGTAATATAATGTACATGGGGAATCAAATTAATATTTGACATGGTTTCACTCGAAGATAAATCAGAGCATTTCGTAAGGCAGCAACTGTGAGAATCAAAGGAAGATTCCATGCATTGCTGATGGGAGAGTAACACTCAGCCAAAACAGACAGTTACCCACAATATCTTATAGAAACCCACTGCTTTATAGAATGTTTCTTCTTCTAGACATTACATAAGAGATATAAGAGCCAAAGATGAATTCTTAGGTCCTTAATATTTACTAACAGAAGAGCAGATTTTAAAAGCTGCTCATTGAGATAATAGAACATTGTTTCCAATAGACCTAGGGAGAAGATACAATCAGTGGATACACTCAACTCTGAAATATTTTTTCTAAAGAAGAAAATCAGACACAGAATGTCATTTTATATATAGTAATATATATATATATATATTTTTTTTTTAAAAAAAGAGGCAAAATGATAATGACAGAAAAAAGACAGATATTCTCTAGAGAATTACAAACTTTCTGGAATTTTCTAAGGGGTAATTTAAGTATATATTTTGTCAAAACTCATTTATCTGTATATTTGTATGTAAAGTATATATTTGAAAGAAAAAAATACTAGCATTGTATTTTATATTTTAAGCATTAATAGTAAGAAGTAAGACTATAGGTAGAAGTGATAAGAACTCGAGTATCAACAGTCAAATTATGGACTCAGACGCTATTACAATCTGGGTCGACACAACTTTTTTTGATATGAACCTATCTGAATTAAGTGATAATCTGTATGTTGTACTGTAAAATCAAAATATTTCAAGACTAAAATTATTTTTCCTTTTTTGTGTTTATATGGTAAATTTGAAAATACTTTGCTTCTTTTATATATAACTAATTAAAGGCTTAAATGCACTGCCACACTTCCTTAAGGGCCACAACTGAACCTGCATCAATAACACACCAAAAGGGAAAAAGGCCAAGAAACATACAAAGGTAAAACTATCAGAATCACACCAGTCTCCTCAACAGAAACTTTGAAAGCCAGAAGAACCTGGGAAGATGTCAAGCAGACTCTAAGAGACCACAGATGCCAACCCATAGTATTATACCCAGCAAAGCTTTCAATCAACATCGATAAAGAAAACAAAATATTCCATGACAAAACTAAACTTAAACAATACCTATACAGCAACACAACCCGTCAGAAGATACTGGAAGGGAAACTCCAATCTAACAAAATCAACTACACTGAAGAAAACACAGGGTATAGATAACTGCACAGACACACACAAATAAAAAAATTAAAAGAAAAAAAAAAGCATAGAAACACTCTATCACCAACAACTCCTCAATAAAAGCAACTATCATTCATTGGTTACTATTATCTACCAACATCAAAACAGACTCAACTCTCCAATAAAAAGACACAGACTAACAGATTTGGTGTGAAAACAGGATCCAACATTCTGCTGCATTCAAGAAACATGTCTCTGCAACAAAGTTATACACTACATGAGAGTAAAAGGCTGCCAAAAAGGCTTTTCAAGCAAACAGACCCAGAAAAACAGTTGGAGTAGCCATCCTGATATCAACCAAAATTAATCATAAAAGATGAGGAGGGACATTTCATTCTCATCAAAGGAAAAAATTCACCAAAAAGACAGCACAATCCTGAAGATCTATGCCCCAAATAAAAGAGCACCTACATTTGTAAATGAAACATTAGTAAAGCTTAAACTACACATCTATCTCAACACCTTAATAGTGAGAGATTTCAATACTTCACTTTCACCAAGGGACAGATCATCTAGAGAGAAAGTAAATAGGAAAACAAGGATGCTTAAAGAGGTCCTAAACCAAATGGACCTACAAAACTTTTCACTGAAACTCAAAAGAGTATACCTTCTTTTCAACATCTCATAGAACCATCTCAAAAACTGACCATATAGTCAGACACAAAGAAAGACTGACCAGATATAAGAAAAATCAAAATAATCCCTTGTTTGTTATCAGACCACCATGGCCTAAAACTAGACCTCAACAACAGAAACAACAAAAAGCCTACATACACATGGAAACTAAACAATGCTCTACTCAATGATAGCTGGGTCAGGGAAGAAATGAAAAAAGAAATTAGAGCCTACCTAAGATTCAATGGAAATGAAGGCACAACTTACTCAAACTTATGGGACACAATGAATTTGGTGTTAAGAGGAAAGTTTATAGCACTAAGCATCTTCAGAAAAAAGTCTAAGACATCTCATACAAACTACTTAACAGCACACCTAAATGCCCTAGACAAAAAAAGAAGCAGGTACACCCAAGAGGAGTAGATCATTGTAAATAATCAAACACAAAGCTGAACTCAATAAATTAGAACCCCCCCCCCAAAAAAAAACAATTAAAAGAATCAATGAAACCAAGAGCTGGTTCTTTGAGAAAATCAACAAGATAGACAAACACTTAGCCAAACTAACTAAAAGACAGAGAGAAACTATCCAAATCATCAAAATCAGAAACAAAAAGAGGGACATAATGACAGACACTGAGGAAATCCAAACAATCATTAGGTCTTACTACAAAAGCATATATGCCACAAAATTTGAAAATCTAAAAGAAATGGACAATTTTCTAATTAGATTCCATTTACTAAAATTAAATCAAGATCAGGTAAGTAGATTAAATAGTCCTTTATTCTCCAAGGAAATAGAAGCAGTCATCAAATATGACCCTTCCAAAAAAAAAATCCCAGGGCAAGATGGTTTTAGCACAGAATTCAACCAGACCTTCGAAGAAGTGCTAACACTGATACTCTTCAAACTAATCCACAAAATGAAAACAGAAGGAACATTACCAAACTCATTCTATGAGACCACAATCACCTTGATATCTAAACCACACAAGACCCAACAAAAAAGAGAACTTTAGACCTCTCTATCTTCTGCACGTTGATGCAGATAGAATCTCGCAAATAGAATACTCACAAATAGAATAAAAAAACACATAAAAGATATCACCATGACAGAGTAGGCTTCATCCCAGGCATGCAGGGGTGGTTCAATATATGGAAATCCATTAATTTAGTCCACCATAAATACAAACTGAAAGAGAAAAACCACATGATCATCTTCTTAGATGCTGAAAAATTATTTGACAAAATCCAACACCCATTCATGTTTAAAGCCTTGGAGAGATCAGGGATACAAGTCACATTCCCTAAACATAGTAAAGACAATAAAGAGCAAGCTATAGCCAGTATCAAACTCAATGGAGAGAAACTTGAATCAATGCCACTGAAATCACAGTCAAGGCCAGGCTGCCCACTTTCTTTGTATTTCTTCAACATAGTACTTGAAGTCCTAACTAGAACAATAAGACAACTAAAGAAGATCAAGGAGATACAAATCAGAAAGGAAGAAATCAAGGTATCACTCTTTGCAGATGATATGATGGTATACATGAGTGACGCAAGAAATTTTACCAGGGAACTCCTGATAAACCCCTTCAGCAAAGTTGCTAGATACAAAATTAATTAAAAATAAATATCAGTAGACCTCCTTTATACAAAAGACAAGAGGTCAGAGAAAGAAATTAGGGAAACAACACCCTTCACAAAAGCCACTAATAACATAAAGTATCTTGGTGTGACTCTAATCCAGGAAGTGAAAGACCTGTTTGAAAAAATGAGGTACAGAGCTAAACAGAGAATCATCAATAGTCGAATATCAAATAGTAGAGAAACATTTAAAGAAATGCTCAAGGTCCTTATTCATCAGGGAAATGCAAATCAAAATTCTCCTGAGATTTTATCTTATACCCATCAGAATGGCTAAGATAAAAAACTCAGGTGACAACACATGAGCAATAGAGACAGAAATTGTGGTGTATTTACACAACAGAATTCTACTCAGCAATTAAAAACAATGAAATCATGAAATTTGCAGGAAAATGGATAGAACTAGAAAAGATCATCCTGTGTGAGGTGATCCAGCAGCAGAAAGACACACATGGTATATACTCACTTATAAGTGGATATTAGTAATATAATATAGGATAAACATACCAAAATAAATATTCCTAAAGAAGTTAAACAAACAGGAGGACCCTAGGGAAGTTGCTCAGTTCTCACCTAGAAAGCAAATGGGATAGACATTGGAAGCAGGAGAAAACAGGACACAGGACAAGAACCTACTTCAGAGGACCTCTGAAAGATTCTACCCAGCAGGTTATTAAAGCATAAGGTGAGACTAAAAGCTAAACTTTGGGCAGAGTGCAGGGAATCTTATGACAGAAAGGGGAGATATAAATACCTGGAGGGAACAGGAGCTCCACAAGGAGAGCAACAGAACTAAAAAATCTGGGCCCAGATGTCTTTTCTGAGACTGATACTCCAACCAAGGACCATGCCTGGAGATAACCTATACCCCTTGCTCAGATGTAGCCCATGGCAGCTCAGTGTCCCAGTGGGTTCCCTAGTAAGGGGAGCAGAGGCTGTCTCTGATATGAACTCAGTGGCTGGCTCTTTGATCTTCTCCACCTGTGTGTGTGGGGGAAACAGCCTTACCAGGCCACAGAGGAAGACAATGCAGCCAGTCCTGGTGAGAAATGATAGGATCAGATGAGGACCTCCCTATCAGTGGACTGAGAGAGGGGCATGGGAGGAGAAATAGTGAGGGGGGGTTAGGAGGGGATGAAGGAGGGGGCTACAGCTGGGAAACAAATTGAATAAATTTCAATAATCATAAAAAATTGATAAAAAGAAAAATATCCACAAAACAAAAAAACAAAATTATTTGAGTGATGCTTGTGATAGAATTCAAACATTGAGATTCTTTGAGGCCAGAGAAACTTTCTGATCATCATTTGTTAAAAGGCTGCATCTGCCCAAGAAATGGATCAGCACCTAAAATTACTTACTGTACAAATGACGTTATGAATTACATCCTAATACCCAGAAGGAAGCAGAAGACTCATTTATAGAGGATGATCAATGGCTTACTTCACATCGACATCATGATATGCTTGTGTCTCTCTATATACATGCATGCACACACATATTTCATAATGGTAACAATAATGATACCTTCCTGTCTCTGACATGAACCCAGTGGCTGGCTCTTTGACCACCTCCCCTGATTGCAGAACAGCCTTGCCAGGCCACAGAGGAGGACAATGCAGCCAATTGTGATGAAACCTGATAAGCTAGGGTCAGATGGAATGGGAGGAGGACCTCCCCTATCTGTGGACTTGGAAAGGAGCATGGGAGGAGATGAGGAAGGGAAGGTGGGACTGGATAGAGAGCAGGGAGGGGGCTACAGCTGGGATACAAAGTGAATAAACTGTCATTAATACAAAAATGAAAATTTAATTAAAAAACATAAAAGAAAAAAGTATACATGCCTCTTTACAGCAAGCAAGTATAAATAGGTAACTTTAATATTTACTGGACAATTTTTGATACTAATGATTGTTAGACTAATGATAAGGAACATGCCAGTGTTTCTATCAAACAAATTTTACCAGATATCTTCAATCTAGAGGATGTCTTGGTAATAATAAATCTGCACTAGGGAAGAGCTAGTTGTTCAGTTCCAAACAATCAGCCCCCAAAATTTACAGACATGTGACATTTTACTGACTGTTACATGGAAGCAGTAACAATTAGTGAAAAAATGTTTGCCATGAATTTGAAGGAGAATGGGCAAGGTTATATGACAATGTCTGGAGGAAGAAAAGAGAAAGAAGAAATGATATAATCTCCAAAAAATTAAGACATTAAAGGAGCTGATCATTCAAAATGAATACTCCAGTTAGTAAATAAGAATAGTTCAACTATGAAATGCATTCACTTTTCTCTCTAAGTGAGAGAGATTAGTCTACTGAGATTAGGCTTCTGTAGAGAAAATATGATACAATAAAATCTGAAGCATAAGACGTATAAGCTAACTGCACATTCTGATGTAGGAAATTTAGTAGTTGTGTCACAGTGGTGTGCTGACAATAGAGAGGACAAGCTATTAAAATGCTTGCAGAACACAACTAGCCAGACTCAGCAACTATCTAAGGCAGCAACTTGTCCTAATGGGGCATTACTTATTCAATCAATCAATCCTGGCTTTTTATGTGATGTGGGCAGATATGTAACTAGACATATAAAAGGAATTTTCAGTGGCTTCCAGAAGGTTAAAATTTATTAGAAGAGTTGAATAAGAATAATAAAATAATTGCAAAAGAAATACAAGTCAACCAGTGTTCCACTCATGAGTGGTCTGGCAATCTACTTGGTAATTGCTTATATTCTTATTACCAGTGTTATTTGACATACTCATGACCACTATTCTCATATTTCATCTGGTATTGGTATGAGTGCAATATATTTGCAATATGACTTAGATGTGAGAACAATTAAGCAATAATATTAAAAGAAAAATGTAATTCTAAAACAAAATGCAATTCATATAGAGGTTATGTGACAGTTGGTCCTTAGTCATAGGAGAATTGATCCGATTGTATGAAAATGTGAAAGGTACTAATTACATAATGTCCATAAATTATTGTTAGCAAGAACATACATAAAGACTGAAATTTCCAGAGCTGGAGAGATGGCTCATTGTTAAAGAGCATGTTCTGATCGTTAGGAGGTCCCCAGTTCTGTTTCCTGCACTAGTGTCAGGCAATCAAACCCTCCTGTAACTCATCCATAGGATCTGATAGCTGCTGGCCTCTGCAGCCACCAGGACATCCAAATACACACACACACACACACACACACACACACACACACACACTCACAATCACACAATTAAAAATAAAATGCATATTTGTAAGGATTGATATTTTCAAGCTCTCTTCTACTTCAGTAGTTTTCCATATATTGTCATAAATATGGACCTTCTAAGGTTTATGGTCCACACAGAACTGACCACTGACCACTCAGTTCTGACCACTCAGTTCTGACCACCACAGAACTGAGACACTGACCACACAGAACACTAGAACTATTAATGCTTAGCCTATGATGTCATGGACAAACCTGACTGGAGGACAACAGAACCCAGACTTGTTTAGGCATTGTGAGCATCCCTAGGCTTTCAGCTCATCAGCTCTTTGAAATCACGTGGTTGTGTAGCTTGTGTCATCCTGTTTTTGTTTTTAGATTCTATTCATTTATTCAAAAGCCAGTAGTCACCAACTGCTATATTGAACCCCTCTACACACCACACTACTTATAAAAAAAATAAATCTACAAACTAAGCAAAAGAGAGGACCCTAATTAAAATGTTCAATCCCCATCCTGAAAGGCAAAGAGGATGGACATCAGAAAAAAAAGAAAATAGGAAACAACCTCGGAACCTGCTACAGAGGGCCTCTGAAAGCCAGAAGAAAACAGGAAACAACCTTGGAACCTGCCACAGAGGGCCTCTGAAAGCCTCTGCAGTATAGACTGTCAAAGCAGATGCTGAGCCTGATGGCCAACTGATGGGCAGAGTGAATGGAATTTTATGTAAGAAGTGGGAAATAGTAAGAGCTGGAGGGGACAGGAACTCCACAAGCAGAGCAACAGAACAAGATAATTTGAACACAGGGAACTTCCCAGAGACTCATACTCCAACCAAGGACTATTCATGGAGATAACCTAGAACCCCTGCACAGATGTAGCCCATGGCAGTTCAGTGTCCAAGTGGGTTACATAGTAATGGAAAGAGGGACTGCCTCTGACATAATCTGATTGGCCTGCTCTTTGATCACCTCCCCCTGAGGGGGGAGCAGCCTTACCAGGCCACAGTAGAGGACAATGCAGCCACTTTTGATGAGAACTGATAGACTAAGATCAGAAGGAAGGAGAGGAGAACCTCCCCTATCAGTGGACTTGGGGAGTGGCATGCATGCAGAAAGGGGAGGGAGGGTGGGATCAGGAGGGGAGGAGGGAGGGGCTTATGGGGGGATACAAAATGAATAAAGTGTAATTAATAAAATAAAAAAATGCAAAAAAATAAATCTCCCCCAAAGTTAAATTTCTTCTTTACTTTCTCAAGAATAACAAAATAAACCATTCAATAAAACAGGATTTACTCATCATGATACCCAACTGCTTCATGTCTATGGATATACTGTTTTATTTCCCTGGAATTTTTTCACTCCTGTTTCTATTTTTATTTACATAAAATTAATTTTTAATTCCTTAAGATTTTTATCCATTTAGTTTGCTTAATATTCTTATTCCTGTTAGTCCTGACATAAACAATCTAGTATGAATGTTCTTGCCCTCTTGAACTTCATTTGCAGTTTTTATATTGTTTACCTATATCTGGTTTACCAAATGTGTATGAAATTCGTTGGTTTTCAATGTTACAACCTCATTGACAACTGTGGCTTTCATATCACAAATTAGCAGCTACATTTCTATATTGAATTTTAATGTGTTGCATGTGAAGAAATTTAAAATGTAAGCCATCTTATTCTTTTTATTGTCAGTTGAAGTATAGAGTCTGTGTGATTCTGGCATCTGGGAGCTAATTAGAACAATTAAGAACTGTTGCTCTCCATTGACAGTGATGTAATTTCCCAGCATGGTGCAGCAGATAAATATCAAGGAATGCCGCCAAAAAAAGGATGATTTTAATCTCTCCTTTAGTGTCATCATTGCTAAGGGATGTGTCATAACCGTTGGGAGAACACTTCTCAGCATTTGGAGTATGTAAATCAGGCACTGATGTAGAAAGCTCACTTGTGACAAATTCCAAAATCATCTTCATATTACTGACCAGATAGTAAGTAGCTTCCCCCCTCTCTTTTTGTCTCTCTTTTCTTTCCTTTTTTTTTTTAATCCTATATGATAACCTTTGGAATACTTTGCCAAAGAACAGTAAAATTTGGTAAAGTAATTGCTTTTGGTCACATACATAGTTTGCATGGGTATTAACAGCTGATTAGTCCTCTTTGCTTCTATTCAAAGTTTTCTGTTATTGTAAATCTTCTATAACATCCCCTGCCATTTAGTTAGTGTTTATTTACTTAAGGACAAAGGTGCAGAAAGCCTTTACATTTTAGCTACTTTGAATCAATTTTAGGTACACACATCTCTTATTAAAAAATAAAAGGTGACTATGAATTTTTGTAATACTAATTTTTGCTCTTTATTCATTTGTGTGTTTGTGTGTGTACACAATATATATATATATATATATATATATATATATATATATATATATATA
>NW_026596147.1:3125693-3201967 GCF_907164565.1 Psammomys obesus
ATATATATATATATATATATATATATATATATATATATATATATATACACACACACAGGTGTCATAGCAGACCAGAAGAGAGACCTGGATCTCTACAGCTGGAATTACAGGTACATACGGGGCTACAACTCTGGTTCTCTAAAAGGGACGTAAGAACTCTTTAACTACTCAGCCATCTCTCCAGCCATGTCTTCATAGATCTTATGATCCAGTTCAGGTGATATTTCATATGAACAAACCAAAATAAAAAAAATAACAAATAATCCAGGGGTTTGCTTTAGAGTGTTTAAAAAGCAAATTTTCACTGTCGCTTTTCTATCTTTTGAAGCTAGTAGGAAGGAGAACCTTATCTAAAAATATCATAAGCATTAGCAAAAAAGTATAATCTTTTCTCCAATGTAATATGCCAGAATGAGCCAGTATGAGGGCAAATATTTATGTAATGGAGTATCTGTTTTTTCCCCCTATGCAAACCATATACCTGGGCTCTGTATGGAATAATCAATAGAAAACAATTTGCTTGGCATGAGAAAGTAATGAAAATCTGGAAGCAGAGGATTTTTTCTTAGAAAGGTGGAAATGGTCTTAGGGGCTTATATGTCCCCCAAATGATGATTCCTCGAACCAGAAATGATGATGGAGGACTAGGATCATCTATCTCTTTCAGGTAAATAGACCATAAGATTTTAGGACTGCTTTAATCCACTGTCAGCTGACAGGGAAATATTAAAAATCTGAAAACCCTATTATTAATTACAATTTTGAAAAACTGCCCTGGGAATAATCCATTTTTTGTGGTTATAGGCCTTTGGGGAAATGAAGCAATTTGAGATTTAGTACATTAGGATGCAGTGCAGAAAAAGACCACAGAGGTCAGATGAAATAGAGCAAAACAAGGATCAATAATTTAGTGTGGAAAAAAAACACAACCATAATAGAAGTAAAGAAATTTATCAGAAAATATGTGATTTATACCACAGTCTTCAACCAAAATACTTATCATAATCTTGCCGAGTTAATGGAAAGACAAAAGGACTGACCAATACTTAAAAAAAATAATAATAATTGCTTTAGAGAAAGGTGTTGCTATGAAGTAGAGAACGACCAAGACACCTCTTTGAAATGTGAGAGATGAAAATAAATATCTGGGCTAGAATATGAAGTGATTTTTAAGAGCTACACATAGAGCTTGATGTAAATATACATAGAAAAGGAACTATCTGAACTATGTACTAACTTAATATGTCTTCCCTGATTGCTACCTGGAGATGCTAATGTAAGCAGATCTCAGAGCCCACACCTCCCAGATTATTATTCTAATCTATGCTTAGAACTTGTTTTCTCACCAAGCAGCTGTCTCTACCATGCCCATCCTGCCAATCACTAGATTTTGAACACCTTTAGTGTATGTAACACATTTTCTTCCTCAGGTACACATGGATAATAGGCTATTATACCCCTAATCAACAAATTCAGATATCAAAATTTAATATTGTACTGCATGAATTGTATGTATATTTCATTGCATTTTACTTCGGTCTTCGTTTTGGCTATTGTGTGTATGTGCAGGTGTGTGCAGAGACCAGATGTTGACGTTAAGAGAACAGAATGCACATAACCAATTTACTGAAGATAAGTGTGTGCACACACAGTAGCAACTATCTGTATGCTTTAGAGAAGCAAGTATCTATCTAAAGCAAGGTCTCTATCTAAACCAAAACGTCCTCAGCTGCTGTTTTCTTACCATGTTCCTACTTAGAGTACTTCATGGGATAACGACCTATTGGGAAAAACCAGTCTCTCCTAAGTGTCTGTATTACTTATGAAGTTATAAGTAATTTTATAATTTTTATAAATTCTTTCAGTGTCTACTATTGTCAGCTGTTTGGCCATATCTGTATTAAGGGATGCATTCTGTACTAAAATTCTCCTAGATAAATAGCACTATATTTTTACAATATGTTTTTTTCCTGAGGAAACAGTGGGGCTCAGTTACTCATCCAAGTCATTATCACAAAAATAGTGGACTCGTCTGAATATAGGCCTCTCACACTTCTCACAGTGTGCATTAGTTACCATATAAGATACTGACTCCATGATCTAGTATTATGACTGTACTTTCACTTATAAATGTACTTTTATTCATGACACAATGTTATGCTTTGTGTCAGTGTAGTTGAATCAATGAATATTGAACATATCTCACTATTTTCTGGAATGGTGATACAAATATAGTTAAGACAAGTTCCTTCAAAGTCAGACTCTTACTCCTTCTTCTGACCAGTCATTCCACTAAGAGCAGTCTGTTCTATTGCTGCTAAAAGGATAACTATTTCAGCCTTGTTTTGGACACTGAATTGCTGCTGAGGGTAAAGTTTTGTTTACTTTTGGGGAGACAGATAGCATAGGAGACTGGGAAGCAGGGACTAAGCAACCTATTTATGTCTGGAATATAGTGGGATTAAAGTATCATGACCGAAAGGCTACAGTCCCATCCTTCCACGTGACCTCTTTCTCTTTACAGAAGTAAAAATAATATACATTCCTCTTAGAGGCTCTTACAGACAAACATATACCATTTAGCAGATAAAAATTATACTGTCCACTGGGAAGAAAACAACTTGTGAGTATGTGACCGTTATTGTTCACCAAAACATTTAGTATTTGCTATCAATCATAAACCTTGAATATTATTTGAATGAAAATGTGTGTATGTATTTCTCTGTGTGTCTAAATATTTTTCCAAAACTTCTAACATCTTAAAATGTGTATCTTCTTGTCTGGGGTTCCCTGTTACGTTCTAGCTACATCATATCTGAAATGATTTAGTTTATTTAGCAGTAAAGATCCTCAATTACTGCTTGATCATAGAAAATAACTCTTTTAGATAAAATAACTTCTTCTGGTTATATATATTTGACATTTTGACTCTCATAGTCCAGCACTTCCTAAGAAAGAGATTTAGTTCTACAGCCAGTTGGTTTCAGCCTCTGTGCATTCATTTAAAGTTAATAACAGTATTGTAACTGTGTTATAAAGTTTATAACTCATAGCATTTTAGTAGGGTCATATAGAAGCAGGAACAGGATCATAATTGTACAGAGGGGACATTAAGTAGGCTGACTGGAGTGAAATTATGTAGAATACCCAAGTTGCACGCTGCAGCTCGAATCAGTTGTGAGACTCGGTGAGGTGACTTCTTTCACCAGGCAGGTGGAAAATTGGCAAAACTGCACAACAGCTGTGTGGCTACATTACAAAGACACAAACCTCTGGCCCTGAAGTTTTACAATGCTAAAATAGGCGAATGGACAACCTTCAGTTCTCCTTTGATTTCTATGGAAGTTATTACCTACAGCATCTGCCCTTGTAACACCACTGAATTTAATTTCACCAAATTTCCTGGTAATCATATATGTTGACCTTGAAAGAATGTATCTCTTTCATACTTTCCTTAAAAGAGGGGCAAATACCCCACTTTGAAAAATATAAATTTAGTGTGCTTTTACTTATGGTGGCCTTTGAAGAGTTGGGGAGGTTTTTAAAACCTTTACTTGGCATTGGTCACCTGCAAAATAAAATTCTAGCAATTTTTCTTGAGATTTTGTGCACTAGACAATCAAATGCAAAGCTGAATACAGATAAATTCTCTATTTGTGGTAAGGCTATGTGAAAATGGAAGGTTTTTAATCATTGGAAAACCTACCATGTCATCCCCTTCACTTCCCCAAAAGCAAAGGGTTGGTCCCTCTGGTATAATCTTTATTTTTTTTTCCTGTCCAGAACAGACTTAAATGAGACCAGATGTTGGCTGTCCAGTAATATTTGTGTCACTTCTCAGTTTGGAAACTAGCATTTTCTTTTTCTAACTTCACAGAAAAGTCCCACTTCTTTATAAAATAACAATAAAGAGTAAAACTGAATTTGACCAAGTTTTTCAGTATTGTTGTATGCTAATACTAATGATGCTCTGTGCTAATTAGTAAATGGATGTGACCATTCAGCCTACACCCTACAGCCTTCGTATTTGTAATATACAAGTTTCCACAGTGGCCAGTATTTTATCTTAGATAAAGCTTATGATGTGAGTTCATAGTTACTTTATAAAAGTTTTATTTTACAGGAATCAAGCTGTGAAAATTTTCACTTGAATGTTTTTAAGTATAAAGTTATTGTATTTCATGTCTCGCATCCATATCTGTTTATAACATGCTGTTTTACTAGAGGACTGGAACCACAAAGCAAAGCAAAAAAGTCTCTGCAAATAGTAAATTCAGTCTAAAAGAAGAAAAGTATAAAATTGGCCATATGATACTTGTTTTTACCGTTTATTCACTAAACTTATGTATTGTGCATTGAGCACATGATTTATAACCATGAATGAACCAAGTAAATTATATCATAACTTATCAGGAAACAATTTCAAGTACTGCTTAAGTTCAATGTATGTAAATGAGTGCTTTACCTATGTGTATATATGTGCAACACATACATGATTGGTGGCCATGGAGTTCAGAACAGGCTATTAGGTCCTCTGTATTTGGAGTTCAAAATGGTTTGTGACTTCCATGTGAGTACTGAGAAGTGAACCAGATCCTTCTACAAGAGCAACCCTTGTTGTTTTTTCTTTTTCTTTTTCTTTTTGCTGTTCTTTTTAATTTTAATTTAAATTTTTATATTGATTACAGTTTATTCACTTTGTAACCCAGCTGTAGCCCCCTCCCTCTTTCCCTCACAATTCCACCCTCTCTCCCTCATCTCCTTCCATGACCCTTTCCAAGTCCACTGATAGGGGAGGTCCTCCTCCCCTTCCATATGACCCTATCAGGTCTCATCAGGACTGGCTGCATGGTCCTCATCTGTGGCCTGGTAAGGCTGCTCCCATCTCAAGGGGAGTTGATCAAAGAGCCAGCCACTGACTTCATGTCAGAGACAGTCCCTGTTCCCCTTACTCGGAAACAAACATGAATACTGAACTGTTGTGGGCTACATCTGTTCAGGGGTTCTAGGTTATCTACATGGATGGTCCTCATTCAGAAAGGCAAACAGGACTGACATTGGAAGAGGAAGAAAACAGGGAACAGGACAGGAGCCTACCACAGAGGGCCTCTGAAAGACTCTACCCAGCAGGGCATCAAAGCAGATGCTGAGACTCATAGCCAAACTTGGGGCAGAGTGCAGAGAATCTTGTGAAAAAAGGGAGAGATAGAGAGACCTGGAGGAGACAGAAGATCCACAAAGAGAACAACAGAACCAAAAAATCTGGGCCCAGGGGTCTTTGCTGAAACTGATATTTGCTATGTCTTTATAAAGTCTCACTTCAGGGTGACCACATTGCTGCTCTCTGTTTTTCCCCAATTTCATCTTCTTGACAAGGTATCAGCTACATCGGTCCTAATCTAAGGACTTATTTTAGATTTATTTAGCTCTTTGTAGACTCACCTGCCAAAAACCATCACATTCTGATAATCTGTGGGTGAGGAATTTAGTACATGGATTAGGGGAGGCCATGATACTTATATAATTGCCATGAATCCAGCAGAAATCAGGCATGCAAATGGGTTTTGGAATGATGATGTCTCTTCTGACCTGTTCTTTGTAAGTCCCAGAAACTAGAAACTTCCCTATGAGGTTTTTAATGGATTAATGAAATACTGAAATTACTAAGGCTGCCTTGAATTAAGTGGAATTGATTTCTGCTGTGTAAAAACATACCTATTTACAGAAGTTATATAGGAATAGAAAAGTGGCTTTTCTCTGGTTTACCCCTGTGACCTGAGATACTTGCTACTTATATACCATGTGCAGGGCCTGAATACCCCAGCATACTGAGCCATAACTGAAAGAAATTCAGGTTATTTGAACAAAATCAATTTATTAAAAAGTTCCAGGGAACTCAGATTTAAAGAAAAGCTGTACATAGAAGACAGAATCTAGAAATTCCAGAGGGTATTATCAAAGGAAGGATTAGCAGAGGGAAGATTTCCAGGTGAAAGGAAGTAGAGAAAATGCTGAGAATTCAATCCAGGTAAATGCAAGCAGTAGGACTTAAGTCTCTCTTGTGTCCACTTGCAGAAACCTTTCCTCAGGGGTTCTGGAATGGAAAGGAGGATACTGACATTTGGCTTTGTGCTAGATGAGCTTCATGTGACGGGTTCTCAACTGGACACCAAGTACAACGGAGCTGAAACGACTCTTCAGTAAAATGTACCAACATCATTTGAGAGGTGGAACAGGAACAAGGAAGCCAAAATGTGACAGCACTCACCGTGCTGGCCCAGTTAAAGCATCCAGTTGAACAGCTGTTGCTGATTTTCCAATAATTACCAGTTATGTTTCAGACCAAATGAAAATTACCCAGGAGGCTCGGGAAAGGAGAGGTCAGCACTGCCCATGATAGCTGGAGATAGTTTGGTAGCAGATGGTAGAGTGGGAAGACCTTGAAAGATGCCTAGGATCTGAGTCATCAGACCAGGAGAAACAGCACGAGACAGGGAGGGTAGCATGGGTGCATGAACATGTACATGAGGATGATGGATATAGAGGAGAGAAGGGAGAGTGGAAATGCAAACTCCTTCTGGCAAGTTCCACCAGATCAGTGAGTGTATTTCCAGGGGGAGCTGCATAGAAAAACTCTTGTGTTTCCGCAAGGAGGATTTTGATTTATTGGCCAAAAGAAAGTCACTGAAGGTTCTTTAGCCATCATTTCCCAGTGGCCCAACATCTCTTTTGTTTGAAATTTCAAGACAGCCCAGCAGAAGTTGTACGGGGGCCTGGGAACCTCAGCTGTCATCAATTTTGCTTTTAGCTACTGTTAATAGGTTTTCTTATAGCTAATATTTTTTTTCTTTCTTCAAAAATCTTCTCTTTCTTCTTTTTTCCAATTTTAAGATAATATTGTCTCCTATTTTTCTTAATTTAAAAGTACTTGAAAGTTAGTTTACTAAGTTTACTATATCATATCATAGATAAAAACTTATTTTGAGATTTTTTTTAAATATGGTGTGTGTGTATGTGTGTGTGTAATGTCCTTCTACAAAACACAAACACAAGTAAGAGTAATTTAAATTGGAACTTTCAAGCTAGTCAGGACATATCAGCCCTTTAAGACTGCCACAAAAATCACAGTATTCCTTTGCAACTATACCATGTTAGCTTTAAAATAATATATTCAAATATACCTTAATTTACAGAATGTTTCTTATTAATATGTTCATGGTGTGTGCATACATGTCGTGTATGCAAATGTGTACCTGAGCATGCAGAGGCCAGAAGAGGGTGTCAGATGACCAGGTTGGCAACTAACAAATCCCAGTGGTCCTCCTGTTTCTGTTGCCTACAGCTCCAGGGTCACAAGGAGGCATCTGACCACACCAGATTTCATTTTTTTGACATTTTGATATATATTTTTTCTTTATTAGTAAATTTTGTTCTTTCATGCATCATCTACACTATCTATTTTGCTCCCTCTCCCTCTGCCATTCTTATCTCACTCTTCCCAGGACTGCCCTCCTATATAAATTTCTTGTTTCTCTTTAGTCATTTTGGTTTTGTTTAGTGTCCAGCAGAAACAAATCAGGGCTGTTGGTGTGATTCAGAGTTTGGATCTAACTCTCAGTGACTATTGTGTGGGCTCACTGAGGAGTACACAACTGAGTTCCACATTTCTCCCTCTCCTAGGGTCTGTTGCCAACACATCAGCATATGTTTAGGACTGTGTGCATCCTTTCCTCCTGCAGAAGTGACTTTTATGAGGCTTTGATTTCTGTGGACCCAGTACCAGTATGCCTGGCTGCTGGGAGTAGAGATTAAGGGAATGCCCAACCAATGCCTGACCCAACCAAATGGGAGAGTCCCAAACCCTGACACTATGAACAATGCTCTGCCAAACTTGTAGACAGCAAGCTGACAGAGTTGTCCTCTGAGAGGCACTACCCAATAGAGCCTCAAAACAGATGACAAGACTCACAGCCAAGCTTTGGGCAATGCGTAGGGCATCTTGTGGAAAAGTGGGAGGAAAGAGAAAAGTACATGGAGGTAACAGGAGCTCCACAAGAAGACCAACAGAGCCAAATAACCAGGGCCCAGAGGGGCTTGCTGAGACTGAAGCATCAACAAAAGACCATGCATGAACTAGACCTAGGACCCTACAAAGATGTAGCAGATGGGCAGCTTGGGTTTCATGTGGTCCCTCAATTAAGGAAAGTGGGGACTGTACCATATACACTTACTTGGCACCTTTTTGATCACTTTCCCCTGGCAGGACTGCATTGCCAAGCCACAAGGGAAGAGGATCTGCTCAGTACTGATGAAAGTTAATGAACTGGGCTGAATGTGAAATGGAGCTCCCCTTTTTGAGAAAAAGGGGAACAGGGAGTGGGGAGGGAGGGAGAAGTATGGCACTGGGAAAGGAGACAGGCTGGGGCCACTACAAGGATGTAAAGTGAATTAAAAAGTTTAAAATAATTTAAAAAATAAAAGAACTGGGCCACTACAATCATCCCAGATCTTTAAGAGTTAAGCATAGAATATTAACCACTCTCCTTGACCTACTTGGTTTCTTCCCAGATAACAATTTTTGTCTTTCATCTTACCTAAGTTTTTCGGAGCTCACTATTCCATACTCCATCTAACATTTATATTAATTTACCACTTGTTCATAAAAAATTTTTTAAAATGTAAAATCTACAAAGATCCATGACTGCACAAGAGGTTGACATTAAAGGACATTTGCATTATCTGCCATAAATAAGGCATTTATACTACTTCCTTAAGGCTTAGAGAACAGTGTAGAGAGAAACACTGGAAGTGATGAGGAGTTATGAAATATCATTTTCTACACAGAGGGAAAAAAATCCACTTGGCTTTTTTGTATGCACAGAGGATCCAAAATCAGGTCCTCAAGCCTGTTAGGCAAGCATACTTATTCACTGAGCCAATTCTCCAGTGTTTATAGAATTTTTAAGGCTTCATTTCTCTCTACAGATTTTGATATATCTGGCTGTTTGTGTTAACGTGAAACTCAATAAAGTTCCATGGATTTTAAATTTGACAGACTTATTCTTGCAACTATTAGAAAAATAATCAAAATAAAATAAAAATTATTTTATAATTCCAACTGTCTTCCTACACCCCACCTTCGACCCTGCATACATTCATAATAGATATGATGGAAGTGCCATCATCATTCTCATAAAGCAGTATTGACTCAAAATGTTATTTAAAAAAAATATATTAAAATTGAATGGATGTTGGATATGGAATAACAAGAAACCCAGAATTGCTAAAACAATCCTCTACAATAAAAGATCTTCTGGAGGTACCTCCATCCCTGATCTTAAGTTGTACTATAGAGCAACAGTTTTAAAAACTGCATGGTACTGGCATAGAGACAGAATGGGTGGATCAATGAAACCGAACACAGTACCCAGAAATAAACCCACACACTTATGGACACCTGATCTTTGACAAAGATGCCAAAACCATACAAAGGAAAAAAGATACCATCTTCAACAAACGGTGCTGGTCCAACTGGATGTCTACATGTAGAAAAATGAAAATAGATCCATACTTATCACCCTTCACAAAACTGAAGTCCAAGTGGATCAAAGACCTCAACATAAAACCAGACACATTAAATTGGCTAGAAAAAAAAAGTGGGGAATACCCTAGAACTCATTGGTACAGGAGAAAACTTCCTGAACAGAACACCAACAGCACAGGCTCTAAGAGCAACAATCAATAAATAGGACCTCATGAAACTGAAAAGCTTCTGTAAAGCAAAGGACATAGTCATCAAAACAAAACAACTGCCTACAGATTGGGAAAGAATCTTCACCAACCCTTTATCTGACAGAGGACTCATATCCAGTATATATAAAGAACTAAACAGGCTGAAAAGCAGCAAACCAAGTAATCCACTTAAAAAATGGAACAGAGCTAAACAGAGAATTCTCAATAGAGGAATATCAAATGGCAGAGAAACACTTAAAGAAATGCTCAACCTCATTAGCCATTAGGGAAATGCAAATCAAAACAACCCTGAGATTTCACCTTACACCCATCAGAATGGCCAAGATCAAAAACTCAAGTGACAACACATGCTGGAGAGGTTGTGGAGAAAGGGAAACCCTTCTCCACTGCTGGTGGGAATGTAAACTTGTACAACCACTCTGGAAATCAATCTGGCACTTTCTCAGACAACTAGGAATAGCACTTCCTCAAGATCAAGCCATACCACTCCTAGGCATATACCCAAAAGAGGCTTAAGTACACAAAAAGGACATTTGCTCAACCATGTTTGTAGCAGCTTTATTTGTAATAGCCAGAAGTTGGAAACAACCCAGATGCCCCTCAACTGAAGAATGGATGTAGAAACTGTGGTACATCTATACAATGGAGTATTACTCAGCAATGAAAAATAAGGAAATCATGAAATTTGCAGGTAAATGGTGGGACCTGGAAAGGATCATCCTGAGTGAGTTGTCCCAGAGGCAAAAAGACACACATGGTATATACTCACTCATATAGACATACAACATAGGACAAACCCACTAAAATCTGTGCATCTAAAGAAACTAAGCAAGAGAGAGGACCCTGACTAAAATGTTCAATCCCCATCCTGAAAGGCAAAGAGGATGGCCAACAGAAGAAGAAAACAGGAAACAACCTAGAAACCCGCTACAGAGGGCCTCTGAAAGCCAGAAGAAGAAAACAGGAAACAAACTAGGAACCTGCCACAGATGGCCTCTGAAAGCCTCTGCCCTGCAGACTATCAAAGCAGATGCTGAGCCTGATGGCCAACTGTCGGGCAGAGTGAATGGAATTTTATGTAAGAAGTGGGAAACAGTAAGAATGGAGAAAACAGGAACCCCACAAGGAGAGCAACAGAACCAGAAAACTTAAACACAGGGAACTTCCCAGAGACTTATACTCGAACCAAGGATTATTCATGGTGATAACCTAGAGCCCCTGCACAGATGTAGCAAAAGGCGGTTCAGTGTCCAAGTGGGTTCCATTGTAATGGGAAGAGGGACTGCCTCTGACATAATCTGATTGGCCTGCTCTTTGATGACCTCTCCCTGAAAGGGGAGCAGCCTTACCAGGCCACAGAAGAGGACAATGCAGCCACTTTTGATGAGAACTGATAGACTACGATCAGAAAGAAAGAGAGGAGAACCTCCCCTATCAGTGGACTTGGGGAGGGGCATGCATGCAGAAAGGGAAGGAAGGGTGGGATCGGGAGGGGAGGTGGGAGGGGCTTATGGGGGGATACAAAATGAATAAAGTGTAATTAATAAATAAAAAAGAAAAAAGAATTCAAATGGAAAACAAAAATAGATACAGCTCAGCAATAGGGGACTTGCCTAGCTCACGCTCCAATTCTCAGTACTGAAAAGAATTAATAAAGCAATTCCAAAAGAAAAAAAAATTGCATTGTGAATGAGATGCTTCATCTGTATTGAGTGAAAGTCATCATGGTATCACAACATCATTACATCTGTTCTCTTTGGTAAACAAAAGAATCCAATAGTTCATGCCGGTCCCTTGAACTTCTCCTACACATTGTTAGATATACAATAATAGATACTAGTTCACAGGCTCTACTTTTTGTTTCATTTATAAGACTTAACTCATTTCTAAAGCCTTTTAAAGCAAAATTTCAGTTTAGAGTGAAACATAAAAATACAAAACCTGTACATATTAATGGTTCAAGTTCTATAAAGCCTGATGCACTCAGAGAGACACTGGAACCACATTGCTGTGGCCTGGATGTCATTTTTCTGTCTATGCATTCTTTAGTGAAAGTAGGAAAGGCTCACCAACACCTTTATCAAACTACGTAAAGTTTGGTTAGGTTAGGGTTTCTCCAATCTTATCTTTAATTTTTGTAGCACGACACTTGATCTTCTACCCCCAATAGAGTACATAGGAAATTTTAAGCCACATCTGCCTTTTTGTACTAATTTCCAAATCGTTAAAGTATATGTAATTACTAAGTTCCTTTTGAATACTTGTAACCAAGGTCTTATTTATTGTATTAGGAACATTTATCCCAGAAGCAGAAAGACACACACAGGGTATATACTCACTCATAAGTGAATATATATATAATAAATAATATAATACGATACCATATCATATCATATCATATCATATCATATCATATCATATAGGATAAAGATACTAAAATCTGTACACCTAAAGAAACTAATCAAGAAGGAGGCCTCTGGCTAAATTGCTCAATCCCCATTCAGAAAGGCAAACAGGATGGACATCAGAAGAGGGAGAAAACAGGGAACAGGACAGGAGCGTACCACAGAGGGCCTCTGAAAGGCTCTACCCTGCAGGGTATCAGAACAGATGCTGAGACTTATAGCCAAACTTGGGCGGAGTGCAGGGAATCTTATGAAAGAAGAGGGAGATAGTAAGACCTGGAGAGGACAGGATCTCCATAAGGAGAGCAATAGAACCAAATATCTGGGCACAGGGGTCTTTTCTGAGATTGATACTCCAACCAAGGACCATTCATGGATATAATTTAGAACTTGTGCACATAGGTAGCCCATGGCAGTTCATTGTCCAAGTGGGTCCCAAAGTGGGAACAGGTACTGTCTCTAACATGAACTGACTGGCCTGCTCTTTGATCACCTCCCCCTGAGGGGGGAACAGCCTTACCAGGTCACAGAGGAAAACAATGCAGCCCCTCCTGATGAGACCTGATAGACTAGGATCAGAAGGAAGGAGAGGAGGACCTCCCCTATCAGTGGACTTGGGGAGGGACATGGGTGGAGAAGGGGGAAGGAAGGTGGAATTGGGAGGGGAAAAGGGAAGGAGCTACAGGGGGATACAAAAAGAATTAACTGTAATTAATAAAAATAAAAATAATAGATAAATCAAAAAGACTACACTGTTTTCAAACAATAATGTAACTAAGCTATCTTTTCCAAAGAGGTATGACTTAGAAATGTTCAGCTCTATTGACTTTATAGCTCTCTTGTGTAATGTACAATTACTACAAAGCTTTAATACCAGTGGAATATTGTTATTAAGATGTTACATTAAAGCATTTTTTCTTTAAAATCAATGTCTTTATTTTTACATATTTTCAGATTTTTGGATTTCTCCTTTTTCTAGTCTTATAAATAAGACCACTTGACTAAATCTACCATTATTCTCTGTACCAAAATAAAAATAAAATAATATGTTCAAATAAGACTGAAAGGAAGATAGCATTCTAATTTACAGTTCCAAAGTTTTAGTAAACATGCTGAACAGTGTGAGAGATTTCGTAAGATGCAACTCATATAGTCAATATGAGAAATAGTTCATTAATTTTTAAGTAAGAACATGTAATTATACTATGGAAATGAGTAAGTAAAAAAAGCAAAAGCTTTAGTATTACAGTCATACCATTGTTCCTACATACATGTAACAATTATGAAAAAAATCCCTCATTTAAAATATTGTTGCCCCATCTCTCTTATGAACATTGACGCAAAAATACTCAATAAAATACTTGCAAACCGAATCCAAGAACACATCAAAGATATCATCCACCACGACCAAGTAGGCTTCATCCCAGGCATGCAAGGGTGGTTCAACATACGGAAATCCATCAATGTAATCCACCACATAAACAAACTAAAGGAGAAAAACCACATGATCATCTCCTTAGATGCTGAAAAAGCATTTGACAAAGGCCAACACCCATTCATGTTTAAAGTCTTGGAGAGATCAGGAATACAAGGCATGTACCTAAACATAGTAAAGGCAATATACAGCAAGCCGATAGCCAACATCAAACTCAATGGAGAGAAACTTAAATCAATCCCACTGAAATCAGGGACAAGACAAGGCTGCCCACTCTCTCCCTACCTCTTCAACATAGTACTTGAAGTCCTAGCTAGAGCAATAAGACAACTAAAGGAGATCAAGGGGATACAAATCGGAAAGGAAGAGGTCAAAGTGTCACTATTTGCAGATGATATGATAGTATATATGAGCACCCCAAAAATTCAACCAGAGAACTCCTCCAGTTGATAAACACCTTCAGCAAAGTGGCAGGATACAAAATCAACTCAAAAAAATCAGAAGCCCTCCTGTATACCAAAGACAAAAGGGCCGAGAAAGAAATTAGGGAAACAACACCCTTCACAATAGCCACTAACCACATAAAGTACCTTGGTATGACTCTAACCAAGCAAGTGAAAGACCTGTTTGAGAAAAACTTCAAGTCTCTGAAGAAAGAAATTGAAGAAGATCTCAGAAGATGGAAAGATCTCCCGTGCTCATGGATTGGTAGGATTAACATTGTGAAAATGGCCATCCTGCCAAAAGCAATCTACAGATTCAATGCAATTCCCATCAAAATACCAACTCAATTCTTTACAGACCTTGAAAAAAAGATTCTCAGCTTCATATGGAGAAACAAAAAACCCAGAATCTCCAAAACAATCCTGTACAACAACAGATCATCTGGAGGTATCTCCATCCCCGATCTCAAGTTGTACTACAAAGCAATAGTAATAAAAACTGCATGGTATTGGCATAAAAACAGAAAGGAGGATCAATGGAACCGCATAGAAGATCCAGAAATAAACCCACACACCTATGAATACTCGATATTTGACAAAGAAGCCAAAACCATTCAATGGAAAAAAGACAGCATCTTCAACAAATGGTGCTGGTCCAACTGGATGTCCACATGCAGAAAGATGAAAATAGATCTATATTTATCACCCTGCACAAAACTAAAGTCCAAGTGGATCAAAGACCTCAACATAAAACCAGATACTCTAAATCTGTTAGAAGAAAAAGTGGGGAACAGCCTAGAACTCATTGGCACAGGAGACAACTTCCTGAACAGAACACCAACAGCACAGGCTCTAAGAGCAACAATCAATAAATGGGACCTCATGAAACTGAACAGCTTCTGTAAAGCAAAGGACACTGTCATCAAAACAAAACGCCTGCCTACAGATTGGGAAAGAATCTTCACTAACCCTTTATCTGACAGAGGACTCATATCCAGTATATACAAAGAACTAAAAAAGCTGAGGAGCAGCAAACCAAGTAATCCAATTAAAAAATGGGGAACAGAGCTAAACAGAGAATTTTCAATAGAGGAATATCGAATGGCAGAGAAACACTTAAAGAAATGCTCATCCTCATTAGCCATCAGGGAAATGCAAATCAAAACGACCCTGAGATATCACCTTACACCCATCAGAATGGCCAAAATGAAAAACTCAAGGGACAACACATGCTGGAGAGGTTGTGGAGAAAGGGGAACCCTCCTCCACTGCTGGTGGGAATGTAAACTGGTACAACCACTCTGGAAATCTATCTGGCACTTTCTAAGACAATTAGGAATAGCGCTTCCTCATGACCCAGCTATACCACTGCTAGGTATATACCCAAAGTTTGCTCAAGTACACAAAAGGGATATTTGCTCAACCATGTTTATAGCAGCTTTATTTGTAATAGCCAGAACCTGGAAACAACCCAGATGTCCATCAACGGAGGAATGGGTACAGAAATTGTGGTATTTTTACACAATGGAATACTACTCAGCAATCAAAAAGGAGGAAATCATGAAATTTGCAGGCAAATGTTGGGATCTAGAAAAGATCATCCTGAGCGAAATATCCCAGAAGGAGAAAGACAAACACGGTATATACTCACTTATATAGACCTATAAGATATAATAAACATAATGAAATCTATACACCTAAAAAAGATAATCAAGAGAGCAGACATGGGGTAAGATTATCAATCCTCGTTTTGAAAGACAGATGGGATACGCATTGAACATTGACAGGAGTCTACTGAGCGCATTTGAAAGACTCTACCTAGCAGTGTTTTCAAAGCAAAGACTCATGACCAAACCTTTGGCAGAGTACAGGGAATCATAAGAAAGAAGGGGAGTTAGACTGATGAGGAAAGGATAGGAGCTCCACAAGGACCAATGATATCTGGGCATAGGGTCTTTTCTGAGACTGACATGCAACCAAGGACCATGTATGAATGTAACCTAGAACCTCTGCTCAGATGTAGCCTGTGGTAGCTCAGTAACCAATTGGTTTCCCATAGTGAGGGGAACAAGGACTATTTCTAACAGGAACTCAATGGCTGGCTCTTTGGCCTCCCCACCCCCCAAGGGAGGAGCAGTCCTGTTAGGCCACAGAGGAGAGCTTTGCAGCCAGTCCTGAGGATACCTGATAAAACAGGATCAGATGAATGGGGAGGAGGTCCCCCCTATCAGTGGACTTTGAAAGGGGCATGGTGGAGAGGAGGGAGGGAGGGTGGGACTGGGAGGGAATGAGGGATCGGGACACGGCTGGGGTACATAGTTAATAAAATGTAACTGATAAGAAAAAAATAAAATACGAAAAAAAACGAAAAAAGATGTTGTATTTGATATTGTTATGCATTTTATCATTTGCTGTCAATACTACAAGTAATTCTTGAATATTTTAAGTATTGTCTGATTTTTTTTGTTTGAGATAAAAGAAAACTTCCATTATAAAAAAATAAAATAAAATAAAATATTGTTGCTATTGATCTCCATCACCAGGGTGAAATTTACAAGCAAAAATACTTCATTGAGAATTATGATAAGTGAAACCTTTCTGATTTCTACTTTGTCCCTTTGAATATTTGTTTGGGTCAAAAAAGCTCAGAAATGCAACAAAGGCTTCTTTCCTATTGTTTTCTGTCTTCAGCTTAAAATTCCTCCAATTCAAATGACACAATAGAGTCAATCAATGATCATCAGGAATTTGGAGGATAGCAGCTGTTAATCCTGGTGGAAGTTCCCATGTGAGTGTCCATTGTTATTATTATCATGAAGTCAGGGGAAAATATTACAGTGATAATGGGTGTTAATACATGTTGCCAACAAAAACAATTGAGAGCCAACTAGGAAAAATCAATAATGGTTTGGATTTTACTAAAGACCCTTTGAAAAAGTCACATGAAAACCTACTACTGTAGCTTACACATAGATACACATGGATACATGTATGTGTGTCTGTGTGTGTGTGCGTGTGTGTGATTTTTATAATGGAAGTACCCAACAATGGGTTAACAATACCCCTACTATACATCACAAGCTAACAAATAAAAAGCTCAGTTCCAGGAATTTTTAATTTCTTTTGGAGTTTCAAACTAGTGAATTACAATAGATCCCCAAACATGATAGAGTATTGCCAGTGTAAGAATCTATTGCTGAAGACACTATTTGCATGGATCATAGAATCAGAAGATAGCAAGATGGTTCTGACCTGAAAACTTCATCCATATTGGCTAGCTTTCAGAGTGCTACAAGGTGCTATGCATCTTACCTGAGGATAAAATAAACCACCATGGAAATGTGAACTCCATGAGCTATTGTAATAACAGGTCTGGAAAGACACGCCTACTGATGCAATAGTGGCATGAATATCATGGGATAAATAAATATTATCATGCCAAGGACCTGTAGACAGGTCATAGGCCCTAAAGGAGATCCTACTATTCTTTTGTTAACAGAATGTAGTATTAAACCAATTACTAATGACTTACTGTTATTGCCATAGATTAGTTCACTTCTCAACCTGCATCAGAGAAACTTCTGTTTACAATTGATGATGATTAACAGAAGACCGTAAATTTGTCAAAATTAAGAATATAAAAAATTATGGAATGCTCAGACCTGATTGTCACATATGTATTATACCTCCTTCTCAAACAGCTCAGAGATTATTATGGAGGAAGTGACAGAAACATTATAAGAGCCAGAGGGAATGGATAACTACAGTGAAACAGTGTTTTCTGTATACAAAAGAACAGCAGCATACATGAACTCACAGCCATTTTGATAACATATAGAGAATTGTGCAAGCTTAAGACAGACTAAATACCAGCATAGAGAGGTCAGGTGGACATTAAGCTCTACATTTGGCCTTAAAACTATTGACAATTGATAGCTACTGGTATGGGTAGAGCCATTTTTTTTAGGAGTTTATTCCCTGGTAGTTGAAACATGCTTCAGTGGAAGGGCATATACTAAAGAATATAAGAAAAGCATAAATTGGACATGGTAAGTGAAAAGAATGTAGATACAATGTTATATACGTAGGAAAGTTTATTGGAGTAGATATGGGAGCCGTTGTGGGTGGTGAGTAATATGACCAAAACATAGCAGGTTAAATTCTCAAAGAAACTAAAAAAAAAAAAAAAAAAAAAAAAAAGAGTCTACTTTCTCTGACATGAACTGATTGACCTGCTCTTTAATTACCTCCCCCTGAGGTGGAAGCAGCATTACCAGTCCATAGAAGAAGACAATGCAGCCACTCTTGATGAGACCTAATTGACTAGGATAAGAAGGAAGAAAAAGAAGCCCTCCCCTATCAGTGGACTTGGGGAGGGGCATGCATGCAGAGGGTGGAGAAAGGGAGGGATTGGGACTGGAAGAAGGAGGGAACCACAGGGGAAATACAAAGTGAATAAAGTGTAATTAACAAAGATAAATAAATAAATAAATAAATAAATAAATAAATAAATAAATAAATAAATGCTGCAGACAAAACATGTTTAAACATGCCCTTTTATCTACTTTGGTACAAAGCTATCCCTAATTAAGTGATAACTTTAAACTATGACTTTTGAAAATGTGTATTTGCATCTATACATCTTTAAAGATGACATACAAATTCTGTATGTATGTGTACATATAAACATCTACACACACACACACACACACACACACATACCTACTGATGCATATACCACACACACATATGGAGAGAAGAGAGAAAGAGGACACATAGCTGTTAGGAGAAATGGGTAAGAGTCCTACTGTAGAACTTAAGGTAGGACAGAGCGTAATTTCTTCTTTAACTTTTTCTTCGATGTTTTCATATGCAAGAATGATGTACTAGATATTTGTTTTGTTTGAAAATGATGATTTACCTCTCATTATTTTTTAATTATCATATACATTACTTGGCATATATAATTTTTAGCATCACTAAACATTTTTCAGACCCTACTACGGATTCCAATTGAGTGCCAAGATTATTTTTAATATGCTATTATGCCTTCACTACAAGGATTATAACAAGACTAATAAATTTGTAATGAAATCATGGTACCAACTGGTAGTTCCCATTTACTGAGTTCACCCATTATTGCAAGCATAGTACCAAACACCTCCTATAAGATAGCCAAATCTATTGTTTCTATGTGGAAGAACAATGGTCCATTTAATGAACAACTTGATGAAATTAGATATTGCTAAAGATTCTGTTACCAGGAGGAAAAAAAAAAAGAAACGAAACAAAAAAATTAACAAGTTGTCTTTGGAATGTCATCCACATTGTAATTTTGTTATTAGTAAACCATAGTATTATACATAGGCTGTTGCCTACCTTCTCTTCATCACCTAGCTTAAAACTTTGAAATCAGTGGCTGGCTCAATAATCACCTCCCTCTGAGTGGGGAGCCACCTGACCAGTCCACAGAGGAGGACAATACAGCCTATCCTGACAAGACTTGATAGGCTAGGTTCAGAGTGAAGGGAAGAAGGACCGCCCCTGTCAGTGAACTTGGGGAGGGAGTGAGGGTGGGATTGGGAAGAAATGAGGGAGGGGGCTACAGCTGGGATATAAAGTGAATAAACTGCAATTAATAAATGTTTTAAAAAAAAAACTTTGAGAAGTTTTTTTGCTTGTACTTTTATACTTATTTCTCATGAACCCTTTTTACATGCTAATAGATGGGAAGTAATTATTGAGGTGGGTCAACATGGTTCTCATTGTCCTGATCTTAGAAGATTACGTCCGTATATGAGGATTGTAAGTCAGGGCTTTCTCTTCATATGGGGAATCATTAAGGGTGGAAATATGAATAGGTTTCATAGTATATGCTTCGTAATAATTTATAATGTTTGCAATAATTGCATATCCTCCATGGTAGAGCAATTACACAGGCAATAAATCTTGTATCTGAGAACACAGAATATATGCCCTACAGCTTTTAATGCACACTTGGTTTCTCTTGATTTATTAACAATGATTTTTGGTGTAAGTGATTCCTCTTGTTACATATTTCATTTAGTCTCACCGTGGGATGAACTTAGTCAGTTGCTATACAAAAATTTTCTCATAATATTTCTAAATTCTGCTTTGTTTAACACAGAATGTCTTCTGGTTTGTAGCCAATGTTTATGGTAAGATGAAGCAGGAGGGGAGATAAAGATTGAAAACAGAAATACACAAAAAAGATACTAAGAAACTAATTAACAATGAGTAAAAAGATTAAAAAAAAAACTAAAATCAATTAATTCTTTATTCCTGCAGCCAGTTTGAAGCACATGTGACATTTCCAAAAGCAGAAAACAACCCCTGTCCATATCAGACACTATATTAATTTTAACACAGTAGTTCTCCAGGTGACAGGTAATTACTTACAATGATATTAAAATTTTAAAACCTTACTTAAAATGGAAATGAATCTAGAACCAAAGCCCCGAGCACTCTCAGTTTATAAGTTTGCTTATCTTTGTAATTTAACTACATAATATTATTTTCACTAATGAATATTAAAAAGTTCTCTTTCTAGTGCCATCAAAGTTGCTTTTAATTGTCCTTGTATTTGGAAGTTTCTTTACTGTTGGAAAGTAAAAGCCATGTAGTTTTCTAGGAAAACTACAGTGTGGCTTGCCAACACTGATACTGCCTAAATCACAAGAGCTTACTTATTTTAGCAGCAAATCTGTCACTGTTAGTCTTATTCTATTATTGGGCAGGTAAAGCAGGTAGGGATATTTTAATGATGAACACTGTGGCAATGGTGAAAATAGTTTAGCTTCTGTTATTGTTGATCAAAGCAAATGCAATGCAAAACACAGCAGGTAAAGATTTGCACAATCTGAGACCCTTTGGTCCATAGAATGACTAGTATTCTTCGCTTCTGAACACCTCTACTTACAAATTAATTCTCTTTGTACAAGCAAGTGGATCTGGGAAAGAGGACATCTTTTTAACACCCTCTGTATTATTTTACAATAAATTGGAGTACCCGAGACTAATTTAAATTGTGTTGTACATGTGATATTATTCGCAATACACTCAAAATAATTGACAACTCTTCATTAGTAACTATAATCTGAAAAAAGCCTTTAACCAACTAAAAACACTGTTCTGTTCAATGAAAGTGCCCACAGTTCTGACTTCTGTTAAATCTGTAAATGATTTCTCAAAAACGTCAAGTTTGAGTGCTCCTCTACAAAGTTCAAATCATTACAAATAGTAAAACTGTACTATTAAAAAATTAAGAGGCTTCAGGACCACAATTGTTCATCAAGTCAGAACTCCAGCTTAGATGTAGCCCATAGACTCAGTCTCCAAGTGGGGTCCCTATTAAGGGGAGCAAGGGCTTTCTCTGGCATGAACTCAGTGACAGGTTCTCTGATCACCTCCCCCTGGGGGTTGTAGCCTTGCCAGACCACAGAGGAAGACAATGCAACCAGTCCTGATGAGACCTGCTAGGTTAGGGTCAAATAGAAGGGGAGGAGGACCTTTTCTAACAGTGGACTAGGGGAGGGGCATAGGGGGAGAAGAGGGAAGGATGGGATTGGGAGGAGACTAGGGAGGGGGCCACAGCTGGGATACAAATTGAATAAACTGTAATAAATGATAATAATAAAAAAGTATAAAAAAGGCATGACTGAGGAACAGAATGAGATAAGCCTCAGTAAAAGAAACTGGGTCTCCCTAGTAGAGCGACTTCACTTGTATTTGTATTGAAGTAGTAATGATGTGGGCTAATCTGGTTCTGGTGTTCTCAGTGATTTCTTTTAGTATGTAAAATGGTGATAAGTAATTAGGTACTCAGAAGATAATGAGAGAAAATAACACATCTGTGTATGCCTGGGTAGCAGAGGGAACTATTAATAGATTGGAGCAGAATTCCATTCAAGGACTCTTCAGGACCAAAAAGTTAGAGTTCACTGTTCTGGTGAGATGAAAGGGTGGACAGCTGAGATCATGCACTGCTCGTCAGGGACTGCCCATATGAGCACTTGAGCTCTGGGTATTCATGTCCAGGCAAAAGAGAATGGTGTAGAAAAAAAATACAGCCGTAAATTTATTCTACTCTCCTTTGTTTTTTTCTCTCTTAATTCTTGAAAACCACTTTATTCTTTGAAGGAAGAATAATAGCTTTGGTTGTAAAGAGATAGAAGCAAAAATGAAAGCAAAAAATTATACTAGAATAAAAATATAACAAACTGATTGAAAATCTCAAAAAAAAGTGTTTTCATCCCTTTAAAACCTTTCTTTTGTTAAGGTCCTCAGGTTAACACTTTTTTTTTTTTTTAAATTTCTGGAGAAGTTGTTATCATCTTTTCTAGAGATTTTTTTTCAAGTTAGTTTGTGTGAAATTATTAACGTGAATATTTCAGTTTATGGTTCAGTGTTTATTTTCTTTAGTAAAGAGATATGAGCTAGCCAGGGTGGTGGTGCATTATTTAATCCCAGCACTGGGATACTGAGGTAGGGGGAGGTCTATGAGTTCAAAGCCAGCCTGGTTTACATAATGAGTTCCAGAACAGCCAGAGCTATATAGGAAGACCTTGTGAAAAACAAACAAAAAAATAAATAATTAGAAATCCTAGCAGTGTATCAAAGCAGATGCTGAGACTTATAACCAAACCTTGGACAGAGTGCAGCAAATCATATGAAAGAAGGGGGAGTTAGTATGACATGGAAAGGATAGGACCTCCACAAGAACCAAATATATGTGGGCACAGGGGTCTTTTCTGAGAATGATTCTCCAACCAAGGACCATGCATGGATATAATCTAGAACTCCTACTCAGACATAGCCCATTGCAGCTCAGCATCCAAGTGGGGTTCCCTAGTAAGGGGAACAGGGACTGTCTCTGACTTGAATTCAGTTGCTGGCTCTTTGACCTTTCCCTCACACACACACCCCCTGCCACCCTGAGGAAGGAGCAGCCTTGCTAGGCCACAGAGGAGGACATTGCAGCCAGTCCTAATGAGCCCTGATAAACTAGGGTCAGATGGAAGGGGAGGAGGACCTCTCCTATCAATGGACTTGGAGAGGGGCAGGGAGGAGATGAGGGAGCGAGGGTGGGATTGGGAGGGAATGAGACAGGGGGCTACAGCTGGGATACAAAGTAAATAACCTGTAATTAATATAAAAAATAAAAATTATAAAAAAGAAAAAAAGAAATAAATAATAAAAAGAGCCACAAAAAATCTTTCAGTTTAAAAATATAAAAATAGTAAATCAGAATGGTTTAACAGTTGGGATGGGTATGTTACACTTTACAGCCAGTCCTGAAGATACCTGATAAAATAGGGTCAGATGAAAGGGGAGGAGGTCCTCCCCAATCAGTGGACTTGGAAAGGGGCAGGGAGGAGATGAGGGAGGGAGGGTGGGATTGGGAGGGAATGAGGGAGTGGGATACAGCTGGGATACAGAGTTAATAAAATGTAACTAATAATAAAAATAAAATAAAAAAATAAAAAATAAATCCAAACTCATACGTTTTAAAAATCACTGGACTTTGACAGATGCTGAGCCTGATGGACAACTGATGGGCAGAGTGAATGAAATTTTATGTAAGAAGTGGGAAATAGTAAGAGCTGGAGGGGACGGGAACTCCACAAGCAGAGCAACAGAACAAGATAATTTGAACACAGGGAACTTCCCAGAGACTCATACTCCAACCAAGGACTATTCGTGGAGATAACCTAGAACCCTTGCACAGATGTAGCCCATGGCAGTTCAGTGTCCAAGTGGGTTACATAGTAATGGGAAGAGGGACTGCCTCTGACATAATCTGATTGGCCTGCTCTTTGATCACCTCCCCCTGAGGGGGGAGCAGCCTTACCAGGCCACAATAGAGGACAATGCAGCCACTTTTGATGAGAACTGATAGACTAAGATCAGAAAGAAGAGGAGAACCTCCCCTATCAGTGGACTTGGGGACTGGCATGCATGCAGAAAGGGGAGGGAGGGTGGGATCAGGAGGGGAGGAGAGAGGGGCTTATGGGGAGATACAAAATGAATAAAGTGTAATTAATAAAATAAAAAATGCAAAAAAAAATCACTGGACTTATCAAATCATGAACAACAACAAAATCTCAATGATCAGAAAGATTAAAGGCTATTTGTAAACGCAACCACTCGTTTTAAAGAGTTCTTTTGTCTACCCATCTTTCCTTATGGTTCTAGCTTTAAGGCATCATCCTTATGATGGGAACATAGCAGCCAGCTTTTCTAGGAGACTCAATGTGAGAAAAACGACCATTGTTATCAGTTGTGCAAATGCCTTAGTTTTGTCATTGAACTCTTTTCTATGTCCACAGTATTGTCCTGGGTATAGTTACAACTAAAACAGGTGGAATAATGATGAAAAATGATGTATGCTAAAAGGATGCTAGGAAAGTAGGTGGATCCCCATGGATCTGAGAATGAAATAAGTGACCAATGAGTGCAACGAGTCCATGCAGAACATTTTCTATCCGTTACAGTATGGAGAAGAATGAAGGCCATGTGGTTATTGGCAATGCTGTTAACCTTTCAGCCACTATTCAAGATAGTTAGTTTTTCCCCAGAAAACATGAGACCAAACACAAATTCTATACCATCATATAGCACAAATATATTAAAACAATTTATTTTTATCTTAATTCTTTGAAGACTAAAAAAGTAAAAGTTAGGCTCAAATGAGGCTGGGCTTTGAGGTCTTGGCTAAATCTATCTGTTCCTCTTCTACTATGGACACAATAAATACATCTCCAGTTTTTGCTTTAGAAAACAATTTTCCCAAGAGAATATATGCAGAATGGACTTTATGCCACTAATAGTCATCCAAATAGCTTTCTACTTGACACTCTTTTTTCATTAAGTACATTCTTAGGATCATCTATTGAAAAATGTCTTCTTTCACATTTCACTACAAATATGCTTTTGCTTGTGATGATCTTTTTAAAAATATTCCCTACTCATGATCATGAAGTAGTATATTGTATTGTAACTCTCTCAGTCTCCTCCTACTTCCTATTTAATATTTTTTTTTATTGCTCCCACTGGAGTTTAAATCTCTTAAGCAAAATGGCCATGACTAGTTAGTTCATTATTATATTCTTCTGCATACTGCCCAAGGTTAGCTTTATATTACTTATTTACATTTGAATACATAGATGAGTGAATATATTATTAATTTCTGGCAATGTTTTGGCTCTGGAAACAGCATTTGAAGACATTCTTGTTAGTAGATAATTTGCCTTCTGCAATAGAATCATGTTAATGGTCTTGAAATATTAGCTGACTTTAGGCCACCCTTGCATTTATTGTCCCCAATGAAGCCAATGAAGATTGTCCTCATCCTTATTTTGACTAATATTAGCTTTTCACTTTACTTTAATTTTGTTGAGAATTCATTTCCATCCCTCTCTCTTCTTGTTAAACTTTTTCCATGTCCCCCAACACCCTCTCAAATTCAGTACTTGTTTAACTTTTGTTGAGATGTGTGTATGTGTGTTCTTCTTGTCTCAATTTAGTGTTGCTTATATGTAGCTGTATTTATAGCCGACCACTTAGGATTGGACAGCCTGTCAGGAAGCACCTCTCTGAAGAAAATTGATTCTCCCTCTCTCAAGAGTTATTGGTTGTATTGATTTCTTATAATGCTTCATTTAAGGTTGGGGCCTTATGTATTTTCCCCCATCCACATTAAAAACTGGTGTTTTCATTGCACAGAACTTGGTTAATCAACCATTCTTTTAAGATATTATTGGTTTAACTTCCCTCTCATATAGAGAAGAAACCCTTTTTCAGCAGAAACTGTAGCACTATTCACTAGCCATCTTTCTGTTTCCTCTTCTGCTCTGTTCCCAGAGCTACAGTCATGGGGTTACTTTGTAGATGGATCACTTTGGTTCTGGCACCGCATCATCACCTCTTCTCTACATTTTGTCCAGCATGGCTCTTTGTAGAAGTCTCCATCTGTTGTAAAAAGAGGCTTTCCCTCTTAACTACCTCCTAGAACTTAGGTAAGATCCTCTTGCTGAACCCACCATGGACTTTAAACACAGGACTTGGAGGTATCAAGGTGATCATGGCCTAAGAGACTCTTCCCTGAGAACTACATCCCACAGAATAGGAAGAAGCTATGCAAGCCTCCAAGGGTGAAAAGTTTTCATGACCCTACCTAGCTTTAAAGCCTGTAATTCATAAAAATGACTGTCTAGATACAATATCTCTTTTGTGTACTCGTGTTTTCTTCTTAAGGATAACCAATCTCTGTCTAATTGTATGTAAAGCCCACTCAGTAGGAGGAAATTTATGCCAGGTACTGAAGATCTAGCAGACTACTCATTGCTAATGAAGTCTTGGACCCTAGAGGAGAATCTACTACTGCCACTTTCCTAAACTAGTGTAGTTTCCAACACGTTCTAAATACTTATTCTGTAAACCCATCTATAAGTATAGCTCTTGGCTTTCATTAAGGAAAATTCAATCTTTCTTTTTTTTTTTCAACAAATGAAGTCTTCTCTTTTACAAAGTTATTTGCAGCTTCAGTTTCTTCAATAGCCTCTACGTGGCTGTTAAAGAGTTTTACAGATTTTACCAACTGTGCTGAAATGTAAACTGGATGTATCCTGCTCCCTCGTAGTAATCATTCTAGATAAATTTATGTCAAGAGCTCTCTCAAAGTTTTTGACTTTTGAAATGCTTGTGTGTTAGAAGTTTTAGAAATCTTAATTGAACATGTAGTTTCAAATCAGATGATAAGTTCACTGGGTGACATTTAAGTACAGGATTTTCTTGTTTCTTCCTTTACATAATTCCCACTCCATTGACCATTCATAAGGTCATCTTATCCTATGCTATGCTATGGTTCATTTCACAGTATCTTTTGAAATTATATTATCATCGGAAGAGAAGAAACCAAGGTAACTTTGCAGGAAATCCTCAATGGGAGCACATTTCTTTGGATCTACTATAACATCAGTCTTCCTTGGAAGACGTAAAATTGATAAGAAACTAAATTTGCTGAAAAAAAAAGCAATATCAGTCTAAAAGTCACCCTGTCAATATTGTAGACAATTGTTTGTAAGATATAATGATGTTGTCACATGTTGAAAAGTTTAAGGGATGCAATCTGCTTAAAGGAGACACTGAGACAGGAAGACAGACCCATCTCTCTAATTACTACATTATGACTGATTTGGCTAGGAAGCAGATTCCTAATAAAAATCAGTATAGTTCCCTGCAATTTGGGAGATAGAAAGACCTGGAGGGTATAGTAGCTCCACAAGGAGACCAACAGAACCAAAAAATCTGGCATCTAAGAGTCTTGCAGCGACTGATGAATCAAACAAGGAGCATACAGAGAGAGGACTTAGACCTCCTGCTCAAATGTAGCCCATGGGCAGCTCAGTCTCCCTGTGGATTCCCTAGTCTGTTTCTAACATGGACTCAGTGGCTGGCTCTTTGATCATCTCCTCCTGGCAATTTGACCTGACTATTCCACAGAGAAAGAGGATCCAGACAGTCCTGATGAGACCTGATGGGCTAGGGTCAGATAGTAGGAGAGGAGGACCTCCCCTATCAGTGGACTAGGGGAGGGGCATAGGGAGAGAGAGGGTGGAACTGGGAGGAGATGAAGGAGGGGTCTATAGTCAGGATAAAAAGTGAATTAAATTTCAGAGGCCCTCTGAACAAGCTCTTAACTTGTTCCCTATTTTCTCCTTCTTCTAATGTCCCTCCTCTTTGCCTTTCTGGATGGGGATTGAGCATTTTAGCCAGAGTCCTCTTTCTTGGTTAGTTTCTTTAGGTGTACAAATTTTAGTAGGTTTATCTTATATTATATGTATTTATGAATGGCTGTATACCATGTGTGTCTTTTTGTTTCTGGGATAGCTCACTCAGGATGATCTTTTCCAATTCCTACCATTTACCTGAAAATTTTATGAGTTCCTTGTTTTTATTGCTGAGTAATATTCCATTGTGTAGATGGCCTCTGAAAGGCTCTGCCTTGCAGACTATCAAAGCAGAAGCTGAGACTTATGGCCAAACTTTGGGCAGAGTGCAGGGAATCTTATGAAAGAAGTGGGGAATAGTAAAATCTAGAGAGGATAGGAGCTCCACAAGGAGAGCAACAGAACCAAAAATCTGGGCACAGGTGTCTTTCCTGAGACTCATACTCCAACCAAGTACCATGCATGGAGATAACCTAGAACCCCTGCACAGATGTAGCCCATGGCAGTTCAGTGTCCAAGTGGGTTCCATAGTAATAGGAACAGGGACTGCCTCTGACATGAACTGATTGTCCTGCTCTTTGACCTCCCCCTGAGGGGGTAGCAGCCTTACCAGGCCACAGAGGAAGACAATGCAGCCATTCCTGATGAGACCTAATAGACTAAGACAAGAAGGAAGGAGAGGAGGACCTTCCCTATTAATGGATTTGGGGAGGGGCATGTGTGGAGAAGGGAGAGGAAAGGAGGGATTGGGAGGGGAAGAGGGAGGGAGTTACAGGGGGATACAAAGTGAATGAAGTGTAATTTTAAAAAAGTGAATTAAATTGTAATTAATAATAATAATATAATATAGTTAAGATGTGGCAGTTTATTTTTGTTGCCTTAGTAGTGCATGTTAAAAAAAAACAAACCAAAAAACATCAAGTCAGAGACTACTCCTGCTCCCCTTATTAGGAAGCCCATTTGGAGACTGAGCTGCCATGGGCTACCTCTGTGCAGGGTGTCCAGGTTACCTCCATGCATGGTTGGTTTCTGTATCAGTCTCAGAAAAGACCCTTATGCCCAGATTTTTTGTTTCTGTTGTTCTTCTTGAGGAGCTCCAGACCCTTCCTGGTCTTTCTACCTCCCCCTTCTTTCATAAGATTTCCTGCACTCAGTGGCTGGCTCTCTGATCACCTCCCCTGAGGGGGGAGCATCCTGACCAGTCCACAGAGGAAGACTATGGAAGACAGTCCTGATGAGACCTGATAGGCTAGGGTCAGACGGAAGGGGAGGAGGACCTCCTCTATCAGTAGACTGGGGAAGAGGCATGGGAGAAGATAATGGTGGGAGGGAAGGAAATCAGGACTGGTTAGGAACAAGGGTGGAGCTACAGCTGGTATACAAAGCAAATAAATTGTAAGAAATAAAAAATAAAGTAATCAACTAATTAAAAAAAAGTAAAAGGACTGTCAAGTCATAGAAAAACAGTATTTTAAAGCAATTATTTCTAAGCTAATAGAGTCCACATTTATATATGAATTGAGAGTAAATCATTTCATGAATACAGTCAACTGAGTAAAAATATTTATTTTACTCCACCTTATAGTTTCATTTAGTTTTCACAAATATTTGTCAGGAAATATATAAACAGATTCTGAATATATGTTCAGAAAGTATAGACCTACACATGACAGTAAAACCATGATTTAAAAAATATGGGGTGCTAAAAGGAGTGTTCATTGTGTTAAACATGATAAAATTGTTGCTTTGAGCTTCATAATTCCATTTTCAGTTCTTTTGACAATGCTATTCCTTTTTAGCCATAGAATTCATTTTTCCACAAAATTTTAGAGCATTTGTGATAACCTTTCATCTAGGTGATTAGCATATTCTTTTGGAGAACTCCAAAAAAATAATCCTTTCAGTTATTTTGAATTATGAAGGAACTGATAAGCCAATAACTAAAATAACAACCCCCCATCTCAAATCTGGAATATTATTAAGCCACCAAAGTAGTGGCTGTGTTTAAAGTAAAGAATGCAACTTAAAGTGACACTACTGAGAAGTCCCTGGCAGGTGTTAATTAAGCTTCTACCCAAGGTAAGAAAAGATCACAGTATGGCTCATGTTCATTGTAATTGCTTTTTCAAAAGGTATTTAAGGACATGTGATACTTACATAATTGTGATCAGAGACTTAGAGAAACATACAATTGTTGGTATGTTTTGTGTGCCTAATTTTCACTTTGGGTGACAAATGGTATATGAATGGAAAGAAACCCTGTATTGCCATTTTATTCCTTTCTCTCTCTTCACACTGAATATGGGAGGAACATTTCCATTTGACTGTCTTCTGAGGAAAATAAAGATAAAACTTATGTCATGCTTAGTCTACTCTTAAAACTTTAAGTAGATCACTTGTCCAACATCAAGTGATTAGCAAACTACATATTTGTATTTTGCTGTCAGAAATCATTGAAGAGAAATTACATCTTAAGAAATTGACCCAAACTCACTTTTTAAGGTTGAAATTTTCTGATTTGGTTGAATTTGTTAACATATTTCAAATGCTTCATTTTTTTTCATAAAGGAGATTTGATGATAATAACCTATCAAAGTATTATGTCTCATTTAATTCATTACAATCCTTGATTTAATCTACTAAATTATCACAAATGCTCTAAAATTTTGTTTTGGCAGACATCCAATAAAACTATTTGCCATGAATAGCTTGGGTATTTATCATGATTCATTTGTTTTTCCATCTTTATATAAAATTCTTGTCTCACTTTTAAACTATCATGTTTTGCTTTTTTAACGTAATTGGTTTAGCATAAAATTAGTCTTTATAATGACTAGTTTCTAATTTTCTATGACATAAATGATAGAATACACTTCACAAATTGTTAGGCCTTTTAAGAATATCACATTTTTTTATGTTCCAAATATGCAATACATGGAACGTAGAGGATTAAAGATAAGGATTTTAATTATCTTTGGAGAGAGAAATTTTGAGGCCATTGTGAGCTCTGTGAGACCTCCCTGTGTGGAAACATACCAGTAATATGCACTGAAATGTTTTTTTTTCTCTCTGTGGATCTAGAAGCCATTGCTCAGGGTAGTTTTTCAGGGTCTTTATAGACTTTTTTCAAATATTGAACATTCTTTTTCAACAAATCAAAAATATATTTATATCTTTTTACTTTAAATATGCATATTTTTGTATTTTAGGAAACTTCTACACTAGCAGGTTTCCATATGTCTTTTTCTTTTTTTCTTTTCACAATTTATTCTTTATATATCCCGATTGAAGCCCCCTCTTTAAACTCCTTCCAGTCTCACCCTCCCTCTCTCTTCCCCCCTTTCCCCTTCCCCTAGTCCACTGAAAGGGGGAGTTATCCTCCTATGTCATATGCCCATAGCTTGTCAAGTCATCAGGACTGCCTGAATCTACTTCCTCTGTGGCCTGGTAAGGCTTCATCTCCAGGGGCAAGTGGTCAAAGAGCAGGCAACCAAGTTGGTGACAGAGGCAGCCCCTACTCCCCTTACTCATAAATCCACATGGAGGCTGAGCTTTGCCATGGGCTACATCTGAGAAGGGGTTCTAGGTCCTCTCCTTACATGGTCCTTGGTTGGTACATCAGCCTCTGCAGGACCCACTGGGCTCAGTTTTTTTTTTTTTTTTGTTTGTTTGTTTGTTTGTTTTGTTTTGTTTTTTTAACTTTGTTGGTCTCCTTTGGGATTCTTGTCCTCCTCCTGCCCTATGTCCTTCTATCCCCACTTCGCTATTCCTCCATAAGACTCCTTGAGCTCTGCCCAAAGTATGGCTGTGTGTCTCAGCATCTGCTTCGATCCCTTGTTGGTTGGGTCCCCTTTAAGAGGACCCACTATTGTAGGCTCCCATCCTGTTTCCTCTGGTCCACTGCTTCTGCTCTCTGCCCTGTTTGCCATTCTGCAAGTCTTTCAAATACTTTCCTTCACATTAGTGTGATTAGTAACTGCTTGTTGTTTGGGCAGAAAATATCTTGCTAATAATAGAAATTAAAGTTGTTTGATCACAAATCCCACTCTTGTCAATTCGAAAATTTTGATAAAACATAAAGTCCAATAAATATTTAGACAGCAGTGTTGTTGTTGTTGTTGTTGTTTTTCCTGGTTAGTAGGGTACCCTTATCAAATATTACAGAAACAAATAAGAAGTACATCATTTTCTCCTTGTTGACATAACCCCATAATAATGCTTTAGTAGGTACAAAGAATTATCTCAAGGTAGAGATATAGAAAGCATCATAAATACCAGTTCACTCATCTGAGGAATAGCCTGAGCCTAAGTCTCAGCACATGTGTCCCAAGAGTCTGAAAATGGAACTGTTGCTACTATGAGAATGTTCTTAGGACAAAATAAAGAACTAATGTTGGCAGTACAGAAGCAGACTATGCTCTTATTGGGCTGCTCTGTGTTGACATGTGTTAAAAGTGGAATGTAGTAATGGGAAGAGGGACTGCCTCTGACATAATCTGATTGGCCTGCTCTGCTCGTTGATCACTTCCCCCTGAGGGGGGAGCAGCCTTACCAGGCCACAGTAGAGGACAATGCAGCCACTTTTGATGAGAACTGATAGACTAAGATCAGAAAGGAGAGGAGAACCTCCCCTATCAGTGGACTTGGGGAGTGGCATGCATGCAGAAAGGGGAGGGAGGGTGGGATCGGGAGGGGAGGAGGGAGGGGCTTATGGGGGGATACAAAATGAATAAAGTGTAATTAATAACAAATTTTAAAAAAAGTGGAATGTAATCATTACTGTGTCATCAAACAGTGGATTATCTGAAGATTTAGTCCCAAATGTGCTTTGCTTTTTGGGAGAGAGAGTTATGAGACACTCAGCAAGTGTTTATTTTATCTTTTCTACTGGTGAATCCATCTAGTTTTATTTGGACATTACACTATTAAAAACCTACTTAGTTCTCTATTTAATGCCTCTGGATAATTTTGTCCCATTTCGGTGTCTCAGAAATTCTCTGGCCATTTTGTGTCCAACTTCATCTGCTTCGTCAAAAATTAGATTTCTATTTACAAATGACAAGTTGTAAAACACAGTCATAATGTGAGGCAATTCTCACTCTTCACCATTTTATTATTATTATTAATCCAGCTTTTCTTCATAGGCATCCTGGATTCTGAAGTTATTTCTCACAATTGGTTTGTGTCCCATCTGTCCTGCTTCTGGGGACTGATTTCTAGATGTTGATCTTTCTTCAGACTCTTACCCTGAAGTAAATTCTAATACTTAAGTAATAAATACTCTCCTCCAACCACTGTAAAAGGTTTGCTTAGTCGTAAACTTTAGTAATCTTTGCTTAACATCAGTGAGATTTAAAGATGTCTGGAATTTTTGTTCTTTTTTTTTTTTGTATTCTTTGGGTAGAAAATATGTGACTAATAAAAGAAATTAGAGTTATTTGATCCCAAAATTCTTAATTTATTTAATTTATTTTTTATTTATTACAATTCATTCATTTTGTATCCTGGACCCCTCCCTCATTCCTTCCCAATCATTCCCTCCCTCCCTTTTCTCCTTCCATGCCCCTCCCCCAGTTCATTGATAGGTGAGGTCCTCCTCCCCTTCTATCTGACCCTAGCCTCTCAGGTCTCATCAGGACTGGCTGCATTGTCTTCTCCTGTGGCCTGACAAGGCTACCCCTCTTTTTAATATTCTAATTATCACTTAATTAACTTAAAGATTTCACTCATTTGTGTTCTTAACTGAGTATGTTTGAAATGTACATATGATATCCCTGGTTATAATCTTTGTGCTACCATTTAAGTTCTAATTATGTTTTTTTTTAATTACTGCTGTATTAAATATTAAGCAACAATAATTATTTCTGGATAAAAATAAGCTTACATGACTTATATGTAGGAAAATTAGTATTTTAACTTCATGATAAAATAAACATACTCCATAGCAAAAATTAAATAAATACAGATATGAATCCAAAGTAATAGTCTTAAAAAAACATTTTTATAAAATTTACTTAAGTCAGTGTTATAACAAGATTGTTTTAAAAATGCTAACTACAGTAATTCTGTGTTCTAGCACATTGACCTACTAGAGGATTGATGTATCACTGATATGTTCAATATGTATCTTTGAATTTCCTTAGGATAGCACTTGAGTGGTACTTAGCACATAGCTTACTATTAGTGATTTTCTAGTCTGTATATTGTATAAAGCTCTGTTATGTTTTTAATAGAACATGTGATGCATTCTTGCCCTGTCAGAATGCTCCCTTCCCGACTGTACGGGGAGGACTAACTCAGTTCCCTGTCCACATCCTGCCTTCTCAGTTTATCATGACACAGCTACAGTGAATATAAAAGCTATTTTGCAAATATAAGAAGAATTTCCAAACTGATTGATAATTGTGATACTGATATAAAAGACTTTATTTATAACACAGAAAAGTTACTACAGCCTATTTGAAAGCTAGAGTTACTCTGGGTTTTCCAATGTGAATTTTCTAGAAGTTCAGCTCTCTTCCTCTTACCTGAAAAAGACAGATGAACCAGGAAAGGAAAGATGGAGTTATTATGCTTTTTAAGGTTTCAAGTTCACTTAGATTTGAATTATTGCTCAACCAGCGCCATAATCTCTATTTAACAGACTGCCATCATAGACTGTGTGTATTCCCAACTGCCCCCGGGGGCAACAAATGGTGTGGAAATAAGATTGCCTCGATCCCTGGATTTTCTAACAGACATATGTTTATTCTGTGCTTGAGAGTGAGAACAAGGACTTTGTAGTTATCCAACAAATCTGCCAGCTTAGTAAAATTCAGTTCTCAGGAGAGAATACAGTTCCTTCCCAGGAGAAAATAAACTTCAATCATTTTACTCTGAAATCATATTTACTAAAATCCCTCATGTTAATTGAAAATTGTTCAGATTTATGTACCTTTGGATTTGTCCTCCTAGTCCCGGTTCACTGTACATGTAAACCATCCTTCCTGCAGGCAGTATTTGGTTCTAGACCATTAAGAGTGTCTTAGTATTTTTCTCCCTCAAGCTCACATTCATTAACTTCAAAGTAGAAATTTTCCAATATGCAATAAACACTTTGCTTTATATTCCCTTTTGCCCCCATGTAAAAGAAAAAAAAATAACATTTTTGTCACAATAAACCAATAACTGAGTCCCAATGTATCAAGTCTTTGTGAGTTCACAAGTTGGGCATTTTTTTTTTTTTTTAGAATGAGGATTAATGTAATAAAGTTTAAAGTTCTATCTTTGTCCTCATGTTTATTACAATTATACCAGCTAGGTCTCTGAAAGCATAGATAATCAAATGTTTTCAGGGATATCCATTTTTCTGACAAAGAAAACAATCTACACTAAGCTTTAAAGTGTCTATTATAGAAACTGTCTCCCATATTTAGGCCTTCACTATTGATTTTATGGTTTATGGGCTAATAAGGGTAAATAATAACAAGGCCTTTATTCTTCCAGAATTGTGTCCATATTTGTACTTGTATTTCTCAGGTAAAATGAGATTTATGTTTCTATTGTGCACTGTTTTTCAAATTAACAGGCCACAAAGACCTTCTGAGAACTAGGTCGACCTGCATTGAAAAATGAGTCTTTCTGAAACTGGCTGATCAATGTTTTGAAACTGGTCAACATTAATGATGTTAAAATCTTGTAACAATGTGTTTATGCTAAAAGGTAATTGCAATTTTCCTCTTCCATTAAGCTTTGGTTGCTTGCAAAAGTCATAAACTACCCATATGAGAATTCCTCTGCTATAGCTTAGAGGCCACTTTATCCTTCTACTAAGCGGACTGTAAGCTTGGCCTTGACAGAAAAGTAAAAAATTCTTTTGCAATATGTTGGTGTTAGCTCCTGGTTTTCGACACCATAAGCACCACAATGTCCACAGCCTTTAGATGTACACAGATCATTGAAAAGATAGGTTTTAAATCTATCTATCCATCCATCCACCCATCTATCTATCTATCTATCTATCTATCTATCTATCTATCTATCTACCTACCTACCATCTATCTAATCTATTCATTTGTTTACTTATTCATTGAGACAGAGTCACATCAGTCTAGTATAAGATGTTTCACTTTTATCATGAAAATGAGCTCAACAGAGAGAAGAGAACAAAGGTAGAAGAATTGCAAATAAATAAAGGTTTTTAGTTAGAAAATAATACCAGGAGCTATCCCACATAAGAACTATCCACTTGTTAATGAATATATTTTTGAATGATTTTAATTAGCTAGAGTTAATTTTTCTCACTTTCAGGCAATACTTTATATCTGACAACCCTTTTTTTTTTTTCAAGACAGGTTTTCTCTGCATAATAACTGTGGCTGTCTTGAAACTCTCTCTGTAAACCAGACTGGCCTCAAACCTACAGAGATTCACCTGTCTCTGCTTTTAGATTTAAGGGATTAAAGGTATGCACCACTATGCCAGGCTAAAACTTTCTATTTAGTAAATTGCAGTCTTACAGAAATATTGTTAGATTTTATTATTCTTCTGAGATTAATATAATTACATCATTTCTCCTTTCCTATTCTTAGTCCAAAAAGAACAGCAAGAAAGCCACATATTAAAGATATAATCTACAATGAATTAAGACATTAAATAAAATATCTGCATATCTGATATATAAATGTTAGACAATATTCTTAAATTCTATTCAATTGTTATGTTTTCAAATTTTAATTATTCTATTTTTCTTATTTTATTCTTCTTATCCTCACAATTAAATCTGAGCATTTCTTTCCCTACATTTTAGCAGACAGTAATTTCAAAGATTCCATTATTTTCTGATCATATTTTCTGTATAATGTTGTCTGACTAATTATATGCAAACATTTTTCTTTCTTCATTACTCTCTTCCTTAACTACCACTGATTGTTCTTTTTCTTCAAAAGGTAAATTCCAAAATCTATAGTTGATATAAAATTTATCCTATATAAATACCATTATGCTTTTAAACACTAAACTTCTGGTAGAAGTATGTATTGCTTTTCTTCTTTATAATTTGTCTTTTAGTCCTAGCCCATAATCAGATGAATGGATTTGATATGACTTGATTTCTGGATGAAGACAAATCTTTTTTTTTTTTTTTTAGAGTAACATTTTTTAATGTAACTATGGTGTCCTTATATTTACAGGCTCATTACTATTCTTTGTTTACTACAAGACATTTACCTAATAAATGTGTACACCTTCAATAGCATGTACCAGTAAGCTGATAACTCATGAGTAAGTAAAGTCTAGATTTACCAGCTGATCACTGTCATTGCACTGTTATTGACAGTTGCAGAAACTGTCAGCAAGTGGACCAGATTATTCTGTGCTGAAAAGTAATAGAAAACTTTATGTCTCTCTAAAATTTTATCGTGTTTTTTTATGAAACAATATGCCTAATGAAGAAATGTTATAATTGTGGAGTAGATAACCTAGAAAGCATTGGAGGCTTTTATTTATTTGAAGCATCATTAAGTCTTTTTTTTATTTCTAGTTCTTTTATAGTTGATCTCATATGTATTTTCTCCCTGTATCAGCAAAATTAGAGCAGAGTTGGTTTTCCAATACTTTCCTCCTGAAACGGTCTCAATATGCTGTTATGCCTCCCCTTGTATCCAAGAAAATTTTACTTCTCATAAAACTAAGGAAAGAACATGTGACACTACCTTAATGTAACCCTTTGAAGCTGTCAGATAATTTTTTATATTAATCACAGGTTATTTACTTTGTATCCCAGCCGTATCCCCTTCCCTCATTCTCTCCCAGTCCCACCCTCCCTCCCTCATCTCCTCCCCGCCCCTCTCCAAGTCCACTGATAGGTGAGGTCCTCCTCCCCTTCCATCTGACCCTAGCTTATCAGGTATCTTCAGGCCTGGCTGCAATGTCCTCTTCTGTGGCCTAGCAAGGCTTCTCTTCCCTTGCGGGGGTGAGGGGGTGGAGGACAAAGAGCCAACCATTGAGTTCATGTCAGAAATAGTCCTTGTTCCCCTTACTTGGAATCTAGCAGGGGTTCTAGGTTATATCCATACTAGGTCCTTGGTTAGAGAAACAGTCTCATAGAAGACCCCTGTGCTCCTGTCCTCTCCAGGTCATACTAACTCCTCCTTCTTTCGTATGTTTTCCTGCACTCTGCCAAAGGTTTCTGTGGGGGAAAACTTTTGGAATGTTGCTTCCATCATTTTCCAAAGTGACAAGCACTTGCACATACGTACACGTATATCCCAAAGAAAGTTATGTGGGACAGCCACATGGCGGAATTTTCAGTACCCCATGCCATGCCATCTTTATATTAGAACTGTAACATGCTGAAATAGAGATATATTTATAACTTAGCAACTTAGGTCAATACTGTAGTATTTTGTACAACATCATCCAAAATGGTCACAAAATAACTCTTGATAATGTCAGTAGTCTTAATTTAGTGCAAGTATGCTGTCAAACAGACCTGGAGTCACACATGCCTATGAAACAAAGAAGGTAGGGATCAGTAAAGGTTATTTCGATGGGCAGCAAAGGCATGATCATTGATTCAGTGATGTTTTGGGATTTCTGAAATATTTGTCTCCCTTAGACAATGTTAAAACAACGACAACAACAAATTTATTCTCTGTGCCTGCACACAAGAGTAACTGAGGTTGGGAAGGATTTTAAGAAACACTGTGAACCTTCTTAGCCAATTTTTATGTTGTGACCAAAGCACCATAGAGAAGTGAGTGTTCACTTTGGCTCACGATCTGAGAGGCTACCGTCTTTCATGCTGGTCCCAAGGCAGCTGGTCACATTGCTAGGAAGGACTCTCACTGAAGGACTTGTCTGAGCTAAGGCATACTTTGAAAGAATATCTAATCATGGAAACTCTCCAAGTGAAATAGCTAACAGCACTAGTGCTATTTTTAAAACTAGTGTGATTTAGAAATGTAAAAACTAGTTCTATGTACTTCTTTAAGGAAGAAAATCTGTGATATAAATACATTATTTGGATTCCTGGTCTAGGATTTAGCTGCTTGAATCACTAGTATGTATTTGATTTCACTGACTCTTTTGTTATGGGAAACTAGAAATCTAACCTGAAAGTGTTTTCATCAGACCTCATCCAAGTAAAGAATGCAATCTCACAACAGTAAATTTTGCTTTTCTTTTAATTAGTTCAATTTAAATTTTATTCCGCATTGGTTATTTTTCTATTGCTATGATAAAACAGCATGAACAACACAATTTGTAGAAAAAAGGATTTTGCTGGGCTGATGATTCTGAAGATGTAAGAGTCTGTCTAGGTGAAGACACATGTAAGCAGTAGGCACGGCAGTAGAACGAGAGGCTGAGAGCTCATACACCCAATTATAAGCAGAAAGAGCCACCTGGATGTGGTCCCAGGCTTTTACTATCACAAGCCATTCCTCGTTACCTACCTCTTCCAGCAAGGCTGTGCCACTCAAACCTGGGCTAACAGTGGCAGCAACGCCAAATGTTCAAATGCTAGGGACAATTTTTTTTTCAGGTTACCACAACTTCTGAATCTCAGATTTTAACCTACAAACTGTATCTGAACTAAAACCTTATATTTATAGTAGCCTTCTGCAATTTTCACCAGGATGGGTAGACATTTACCATCTCAATTCTACTCTTCAGTGGATTCTGTAGCTGTCTCCAACACACAACAATTGTCACAAAACAATAATCTCAAGTTGGAAATGTTTTACTATATTAAAGATTAATCACTTTACATGGATTGTTGTAGTTAAACCTACATGGCAAAACTGGAAAGCAATCATTGCTGTTATATTTTATAAATATAAGGAAAATAATCTTACAAGACTATAAAACTTCCACAAGATTCCCAAACACTAATCTGTTCAGACAAGATACAGGGAAAGCAGTAAAACGTTTCAAGTGTGTTTTCTACTAATCTTAGTTTGTATGTGTGTCTCCCTGTGTGCAGTGAGTGTACATTGTGTGTGTGTGTGTGTGTGTGTGTGTGTGTGTGTGTGTGTATGTGCACGCATATAGGTTCACATACACATGTGTGAACATGCACATAGTGGCCACAGGTAAGGATCTGGTGTCTTATTTGATTGCTTTCCATGTTATTTTTGAGACAAGGTCTCTCACCGTACTTAGAACTAATTTATCACACTAGATGGCTAGCCTGTATGATATATGTATGTGTATATATATATATATATATATATATATATATATATATATATATACACATACATATGTGTGTGTGAGTGTGTGTGTGTGAGCTTGCAGCTTTTAGGTTGATGCTTGAAATTTGAACTCAGATTTTCATGCTTTATGACAGACACTTTAAGGAATGACTTTTCTCTCTAGCCCTACTTTAATTATTAATAGAAATTAAGCCTATACCCCAAGAGACACTTCCTAATCATGACTCAAAGTGTTAATAAAAAGTCCTATCCAAGTAATGTTTTCTTCAGAGGCTAAATATTTAGTTGCATTGGTTCTTGTTCTTATTGTTTATTAATTCTGATTTCAACAGTGTGCTTTTCCTAAAATCAAATTAACATTTTAAATTATCAACTACAAATCTGTATTCTATTAACTCATAAATATTTCCAAATTCTCCATAATTATTCATTCCCTTTTTATCACTATGACTGAAAACATAATTTCCTTCACTAGACTTTGGAAAACTACCTTGATGAATTTTGTGTATAACTGTCAGGCTGATCTTTTGCAACCACTTCTGTTAACATTGATTCTGTTTAAGCATCTCTAGTTGTTCTTTCTTCTTAAAGCGCAATGCTACAATTCACAGGTGACTTTATGGTTCTTTCACATGTAGTTTTAATAATTCTTATAATTCAAACTTCTGTTTCAGGTAACAGACTAATCATTAATAAAAGTTAAATGAAAAATTAAAAAAAAAAAGAACACAGAAAAAAAAAAGAGAGACTAACCATGGCTCAGTATGCCCTAAAAAATCCCTGACTTATGTTTTCAGGTATGATTACTTTCTTGAATGGAGTACCCCATTATATTCAATTTAGTAGACTGTTCCCATCCTATTCATTTAAATGGACTTATCTCATTCTTTTTATTTGAATGAACTACCTCATCCTATTCATTTGATTGGACTGCCTCATCATATTCATTTTGATGGGCTACCACATGATATTTACTATCTAAATTCAACTCCTACTTATAAACACATAAAAGTTAAAATAAGTAATTACATTAAAAATGTGAAAGACCATACTATCAAAGTTAATTATGAGATTTCATTCAAATCCTCTACCAACTCCTTAGTTTTTTTTTTGCTTTTTTTTTTTTTTTTTAATTTATCACCAAGTGGCATGATATACTGGAATGATTAGCTGAAGACAAGCTAATATCTTTTAAGGACTCTACTTCTGCTCAGCATAGTTCTTTTGTCCACTTATGAAACAACTATTTGTTAGAGAGTTTTTTTCCTTGATATTAATTGAAGAATATGAGGTAAAAGCTAAACCCAGTGTTACAACACTAACCCCAACTGTAGTCATAAGGTTATTGTGCAATTCAAATGCTGATTTCTATTCCCACCATATCTGGTTGCAATTCTCGTTTTGAGAATTTCATGTCTAAATGTTTCATGAACTCTGTTTCCTTATTGTCTCCTGACATGCCAATAAAGTAGCTTCCAGCCAATTGCTGAGCAGGGGAGAGAACAGGACTGGAATTTCTGCCAGCCGTGGGAGAAAGAGTTAATGGAGGAAATATGGGATTCAGCCATGGACAGATGTCCAGGAGGGACAAGCAGAGAAGGAGCCCATCAAACAAGCTACAAAACGCAAGTATCTCTGGGATGTATGTTGGGAGGAAACCAAATTAGCATAGAGGTTTAAGAATGGATTTGCATTTCTAGGATGATTAAGGATGTTGAGCATTTCGTTAAGTATTTCTCTGCCATTCGCTATTTCTCTGTTGAGAATTCTCTGTTTAGCTCTGTACCCCATTTTTTCATTGGATTACTTGGTTTGTGGGTGTTTAACATCTTTAGTTCTTTATATATTCTGGATATTAAAGTTCTGTAAGATCTAGGGTTGGTGAAGATATTTTCCAATCACTTTGGAAATCAATCTGCTGCTTTCTCAGAAAATTGGGAATAGTGCTACCTCAAGATCCAGCTATACTACTCCTAGGCATATATCTGAAATATGCTCAACTACACAACAAGAACATTTGCTCTACCATGTTTGTAGAAGCTTTATTCATAATAGCCAGAATCAGGAAACAAGCCAGATGTCCCTCAAGGGAGGAATGGATACAGAAATTGTGGTACATTTATACAATGGAATAGTGCTCAGCTATTAAAAACAAGGAAATCATGAAATTTGCTGGTAAATGGTGGGAACTAGAAAAGATCATCTTGAGTGAGGTAACCCAGAAGCAGAAGGACACGCATGGTATATACTCATTCATAAGTGGTTATTAGACATAGAATATAGGATAAACATACTAAAGTATATACTCCTAAAGAAGCTAAACAACAAGGAGGACCCTAGGAAATATGTTCAATCTTCATTCTGAAGGGCAAACACGATAGACATTGGAAGCGGGAGAAGACAGGGAACAGGAAAGAAACCTACCACAGATGGCCTCTGAAACACCCTACATATTAAAGTATTGAGGCAGAGGCTGAGACTCATAACCAAACTTTGGGCAGAATGAATGTAATTTTAGAAAGACCTGGAGGGGACAGGAGCTCTAAAATGAGACCAACAGAGCAAAAAACTGGACTCAGGGGGCCCTGCATTGAGTGATACCTCAACCAAAGGCAATGCATGGAGAAGACATAAAACTCCAGTGTAGCCCATAGACTCAATGTCCAAGTGGGTTCCTTAGTAAGGGGAACAGGGACTGTCTCTGGCATGAATTCAGGGGCAGGCTCTATGATCAACTACCCCTGGGGCTTGCAGCCTTTCAAAGCCACAGATGAAGACAATGCAGCCAGTACTTATTAGACCTGATAAGCTAGGGTCAGACAGAAGGGGAGGAGGACTTCCCAAATCAGTCGAATAGGGGAGGGGCATAGGGGGAGAAGAGGGAGGAAGGGTGGGATTGGGAGGAAATGAGGGAGGGGGCCACAGCTGGGATACAAAGTGAACAAATTGTAATAAATAATAATAATTTATTTAAAAATATATTTAAAAATAGATTTAATAGTGCTCAGGAGTGTGCTGTGAAACTTGTTAAACTGATATATTGGAGTCTCAACTATTTGAGTGATAGCCAGGTTAAGAGAGAAACTAAGAGAAACAAACAGTTTTGTAAAAATAAATGTAAAACCCAACTATTTGGGAGGCTAAAGCAGGAGGATCATAAGATAAAGGCCAGTCTGGAAAACTTAAGACCTATTTCAGAAAAATAAAAGACTAGAGTCACACACACAATTATATTTGGTGATAATAAGACATGTATAAGGAAATACAAGCTGATCAGTCAGTGCAACGTTACTTGTATGTATGTTTTCAGGGATGATTATTTGTTATTACATAGCAGACAGTGTGGTCTTCCCTGGGAGAGAATATTTCTCTTACTGTCATCATTTTTTAGTAGCCTGTAGTTCTCTATGTCAGGCTGAGACCTTCTGAGCTTTCCCATTAAAGTTAGAATTCCTATTGTCATCATCCATGTGCAAGTCATCTGTATAAAACAATAATTAAAATGAGAGGCTACAAATCTGAAAGACAGCAAGTGAGCGTAGCTTATGAGAAAATTTGGACAAACTAAAGGGAAGGAATAAATGGTATATTTATTCTATAATCTCAAAAATAAAAAAAATTATTTAAATACATCAATGTTTGTCTGGGATTCCTTTTAATTTTTTCCTTTAAATTTAGTTATTTATTTGTTAATTATAATTTATTCAGTATCCAAGTGGGTTCCCTAGTAAGGGGAAGAGGGACTATCTCTAACATAAACTCAGTCGCTAGCTTGTTGACCTCTGCACCCCCTAGCTAGGCCACAGAGGAAATCATTGCAGCCAGTCCTGATGAGACCTGATAAGCTAGGGTCAGATGGAAGAGGAAGAGGACTTCTCCTGCCAGTGAGAGGGGCATGGGAGGAGATGAGGGATGGAGGGTGGAATTGGAAGGGGAATGAGAGAGGGGGCTATAGCTGGGATACAAAGTAAATAAACTGTAATTAATACAAAAATAAAAATTTAAATTAAAAATAATCTATTCACTTTGTATGTCAGCTGTGGTTCCTCCCTCATCTCCCTTATCTCCTCCCAGCCTGACACTCCCTCCTTCTTCTCCCTGCTATGGCCCTCACCTAGTCCACAGCTAGGTGTGGACATCCTCCCCTTCCCTCTGACCCTAGCCTATCAGGTCACATCAGGACTGGCTGTATTGGCTTCCTCTGTGGCCTGGTATGGCTGCTTCCCACTCAGTGAGAGGTGATCAAAGAGCCAGCCACTGAGTTCATGTCAGAGACAGCCCCTGCTCCCCTTACTGGGATATCCACTTGGAGACTGAGCTGCCATGGCTACATCTGTGCGGGTGTTCTAGGGGTTCTAGGTTATCTCCATGCATGGCCCTTGGTTGGAGTATCAGTCTCAGAAAAGACCCCTGGGCCCAGATCTCTTGTTTCTGTTGCTCTCCTTGTGAAGCTCTCCCTTCTCTCTCCCCTTTCTTTTGAAAGATTCCCTGTACTCTGCCCAAAGTTTGGCTATGTGCCTCAGCATCTGCTTTGATACCCTGCTGAGTAGTGTCTTTCAGTGGCCCTCTGTGGTAGGTTCCTGCTCTGTTCCCTGTTTTCTCCCTCTTCAGATGTCCATCCCATTTGCCCTTCTGAGTGAGGATTGATCATCTTACTCAGGGTCCTCCTTCTTGCTTAGCTTCTTCAGGTGTACAGATTTTAGTATGATTATCCTATATTATATGTCTAATATCTACTTATAAGTGAGTATGTACCATGTGTGTCTTTCTGCTTCTGGGCTACTTCACTCAGGATGATCTTTCCTAGTTCCTATTATTTGCCTGCAAATTTCACGATTTCCTTGTTTTTAATTGCTGAGTAATATTCCATTTACACAGTGAGATTTTTCCAATTTTTAAGCAATGTACCTACTGTTTTTCTTTTTGGTCAAAACAATGACAGTGTGCTTTTTAAAACACGTTTTTAGACAATGTCTGTATCCAACAAATAGAGGGATATGATGAACTGAAAGTATAATTTTTAACTTGGTTAATTACCTCATTGTGGACTTGATTTTTACTGTCCATTATAGGTGAAACATAGCCAAAGTATTAATTTTATTAAATAGTTGCAAGAATTTTTTGAGTGTTTTTTAAAGAAAATAGTTTAAAGAAAGATCTTATGAATATTATTGCCTTCAGAAGTTAAACTTTATTACTGAGAGAAAACATAAATATTTATTGAAATCCACTTTCATCTTCAAATCAAACTTAAAATATTATGTTTCCTTTTCAATCAAATGGTAAAACTTTAGTTTTGTATTCTGCATTAAGAACAATATATATGAGGATCTCAGCCTGAGCCTCTGGGGTTTCAGTTAGCCTTCCGCATACTTTCACAAGCTTAAAACGATCTGCAATTTGCTTCTGAAATTTGTAAATGCCAAGTTCGTGAATTAGACGTGAAGAGAAATGTTGGACAGGGCTTTCAATGTCTGGATGTAGAAGCCAAAGCAATTTGTATATGGACAACATTGCCTACTTGTATTACACACATATGCACCAGAGAGTTTGGTCTAGAAGTAAAGAAAATAGTCCAATCTTTTTCTGCTGTTACCTAGTAGACCTTTCATCTAACATGATTTATTACTATCCGTGTGTATGTTTAAATATATCTACTTTGAGGAGAGACAGATTCCCCGGCCACAATCATCTGTTTTCAAATTGAAGTGTGTCAGCTGATGGACTGTCATCTTTGTGAAAGTAGACCAGTGTGTCTCCAGCAGTGTGATTTTACTTCTTTCTCAATCACCACCCTTTGCTTCTTTCTTGTGACTGATCTCTGATGTTGCGCTACATCAAATCTAACATTGCTTGATAAAACTTTTGGAGAAAGGGAAACCACCCCATTAAGAACCACACTGTACAGCTCCAGTCTCAGATAAGATGAATGCTCTACCAAGTTAGTGCAGCAGCAAGGAGACAGCAACATCCATCTTCTGCCCTGATGATTCTAACGACCTCTTGGCTAAAAGCTTCTCTGGCTGATATCAGTCCCATTTAATATTTGCAATAAAGAAATGGAAAAATGGAATTGTGTACTATATATTCGAGTCTGTGAAACGAAAATTACCACTCATAAAAGCCAGACAAAGAAAAATTTAAACAAAATCAAAAGTTGCATTGGGGAGTTGCAAGCAAAAAAGGATTTCTTAAATTAACTTGTCAGTCAACTGCCAAATTATTCTGATCTTGATTAGTAACCATAAAGGATGATTCATGTTATGAAAATAAATCATATTCCCAATTGATATAATAACCATAGTCCTTTAAAATGAATCTAGATGATTAAACTATAGAAAGACTAAGGACTGGAGGTGTATCTCAGTGATCAAGCACTTTCCTAGTGTACATATGGCCCTGGATTCTCTTTTCTAACAGTAAAAAGAGGGCAAAACACAAACTCAAAGTAGAAACGTTTAAAATATTGAAACCATGTTTGAGAAGGGCCGAACATTATACATTCAAAAATTGGCAAGTATACCTGAATAGATAATTTTTTAATACATTTTATCTATTCAGAACTTTCTTTCTATTGTAAATCTTGCCTAATTTAGTTTGTTATAATTTCCTTGTGAAAATCAGCCACATTCTTTCCCAGCTTTGTTGACTGGGGTATGGGAGCATGCGGTCGAAGTATAACAAATGAATATGGTCCGAATAATGCACAGCTTTCTGTATCTTAATTGTCTTTGCAATTCTGGATCATTCTAATACCTGAATTAGAATTGTATTCATTAATTCATATGTGTGTCTCATTTATGTCTCATAAATCTTTCTCATAGCAAGGATTATATGAACTTCTAGGAACCTTTGGGGCACACAATGGTGTGAGACCTGGAAAACTTGAATACCTTGTAAAGGAAAGATTCCCTAATAAACTACGAAAAGACAGTGTGCATACAACTGAAGGCGAGGAAACACCTGCCGACCCTCTCAAGCACCTACGCACTGATTCTGCTAATTTTAATTTACATAGTTGGCAATCAGCAACACTATATTTTCTATTAAATTTCAAAAATGCAAATCATTGTGTCTGTATGATGTAACAACATTTGCATGTTTAAAATACTATATAAGTGATAGTAGAGGCCTTTAGTGTAATGTCTTGAAATAAGTAGACTATATATTACTTGAAAAAAAATCATGTCACATGGGCTTCTGTATGGGGGTTCATTTGGACTAAAAAGCAACTTGTAACCTCATTTACTCTCTTCTTACAGTGAAATTTAAAGAAATAAGTTTTCATGTTTTAATTCATTATCTTTCTATGTATAAAGAAGATGAGCTCCTTAGAGCTTTTATCTGTTTTGCTACTGCTTGGTTCATTTCAGGTAACTGTTGAGTCTGCAAGCCTGTTGGCAGAGGACTGTAGAGCAGGGTTTCTCAACTTTTGGGGTATGACTCCTTTGGTGATTGAATGACCCTTTCACAGGGGTCACCAGCGACCACTGGAAAACACAGATATCTTTGTAACAGTTCATAACAGTATCAAAATTACAGTTATGAAGTAGTAACAAAAATAATTCTATGGTTGGGGATCACCATGACACGAGGAACTGTATGAAAGGGTCACAGCTTTAGGAAGGGTGAGAAGCACTGCTCTAGAGCGAGGACTACTCTAGAGCAAGGAACACACTGTCCTGTTTTATGGAAGTGAGTAAACATAAATGAGCAAACAACTGATATAGACTTGGCAAGAACTGAAAGTAGACAAAATAAGTCTCTGGTGGAAGAGATGAACAAAACACAACAGATTCAAATAAAATTGTTTATGTTAACTAAAATATATCAACATCCACAGTGTTCTAAACTTAAATAACTGCTTGCAGCTAATTGACCTTTGATTAATCTTTGTAGCACACTTGGTTTATTTATAAAATAAGAAGGCATTTGTGCATGGATATCCAATGATGTGTTATTTGGGAAACTGTCAAGCACATGTTATAATAGCTTGTTTTATCCCCACAGGTTACTGAGAACAAAGGAGGTAAGATTGCCATTGATAAAATCAGAGGAGAAAACATTTCTGAATAATCACATAAGCTCAGAGTGTGTGCCTTCCTATACTCTATGAAATATTTCCAATAGGCATAACAATTTTTAAATACTGTAAATAGAGTGAAAATTAGGGGGAAATACTATCTCCAGGGAGCTTACAGTCAAGTGATAATAACTCAGTCTACAAAGCACCTGGGAAATAATTGTCACTGTCAATTCTGGTTAATCTTTCAAATCTTTTTATTTTAACTTATTTTCAAATGGCTTGCCGACCAGGCTAATCTCAAGGTTGTTGTTTGAAGTCTTCAATGGCCTCAGACTCCACAGTAGAAAAAACTAGAGGTATGTGCCCCTCTTGATCCCACTTATTTCTGTGTGTGTGTGTGTGTGTGTGTGTTAAACTGAGTCATTAATATAATTTAAAGCTTTCACTATCATCTGTGTTTCCACTAACGTACCCCCATCTGAGTCTCTAAGAATACACTGTCACCCTACTCTTTTTCCAGTGAGAGACACTGATAGTAAAATTCAGAGAGATTTAAGAACACGTTGAGCCATTGATATTCTGTGAGAGCCTGAGTGCTTTCAGAGAACTGGGCAGCACTCTCCCGGCACTCCTGGGGCCAGCCTGAGAGCAGGTGGTTGCAATCTGCAGAGGTTTTACCTAAATGCCTTCCTCCATTTTGCAAGCTTTGCTTTCTCGAGTTCAATGACAAGGCACCTGAGAACACATCAGTATGCGAAGACACGGCGCACCTGCCCACAGTAAACAAGGATCCCTCTTCAAAAGATGGAAAAAATGAGAACACTACAAGCAGCACTTGCCTTTGTTGCGTTTGTCACTCATCATTTCAAGGGCTGTGTTTTTCTGGAGGAAAAGCTTGTTTTCTTTTGTTTTTAAATTTGTCAGCGAGTCAAACTCTGAAGATGCGCAGGTGTGAGAATTTAAATGGCAATGATTGACCTGCCCACCCACAAAGAATGCTAAGTAGAAAATTAAAGCTGTTGCCAGTGTTTGCCAGCTTGATTGCTCTATCCTTCTTTAATTCGTGATCTCAGAGAGGCTGAGCATACTACACAGAGATTCTTCCCATTTTTTTTCCTCTAATATTCTAGGGAATTTTCTTATATCCATGACAGAAGATAATATACTTAGACCAGGCAATGAAATTGAAGTGATTTATTTTAATTGTTTGGAAAACAGTTTGTCAGTTGACAAACTAACAGGCTCCAGTTGAACACAGTCAACATAACCCACATAAAACTCACATTCTGTAATCCCTAGGCACCCTTTTTAACAGCAAGATACTATATTTAGCAAGGCAATGTTTGCATAGTTGCTCTTTATCACATGCTTCAACTATAATTTGCAAGTAGTTTTCAAATCCAACCATTTTTAATTCCATAGCTATTGATGAGACAAGTTTGGAAAGCATGGGCTTGGAAGACAGAGGACTAAAATTCACAAAATATATATGTACGTGAGCATGTCATTGAGGAAACTGAAAATGGCCAAGTCGTGAAATAAAATTAATGACAATGGTAAGCATAATGGATCTAAATATCCTTATATCAAGTACCGTGAGTGAGAAACTGTGTAGGATAGTGAAAAATCATGATAGTCTCACGATAAAAGCTTATAATTCTTTGGGAGGGAATGAGAAAGGGGGCTACAGCTGGGATACAAAGTAAGTGAACTGCAATTAATACAAAAAGATAAAAATTTAAGGTAAAACAGAATATAATGTATATATTTTTTAAAAGCTTATAATTCATATGTGGGAAAGGACTGGTAGGGAACTTGAATGTGCAAAACTGTGCATGAAACTTAACAGTTGAAATTGTTGTCTGTTAGTTCCCATTGTTTGTGATCTACTTTTTAAAAATCTCTCTTCACAATCCCAGAAAAAAAAGAAGATAAAAATGAAGAATTGCTTTAGGCAGAAAATGAACTTAAAAAATAGAGAATATCATGGTAAAGAATAATACACAGTTATTACTAACATTGTTATATTTGAGAATGTAATTTAGTAACATTCCAAAAATAATTGTATTATATTTAAAAAGAACCAACTTATAACTTAGAATTCAAAAAAGTCATAGAAACTGAATTATTTAAAAATTATGTGCATTATATAAATGGAAATTTTTATTTTCTGATAAATTTTGAATATTTTATATTTCTAATTATTCTGCCATTTCATAGTGATTTCTTTTAATTTTATGTAGTCATTTATGTAAAGCTATATAGTTATATTAAAATTGATTCTTTGAAATTATTCTCTTATTCTGTAAATATTTTTGTTTTCACAAATGGAAATTTTAATAACACTAGTATACATTAGTCAGTAATTCATGATCTTGTTTTAAAACATTTGTTTTTGGTGAATGAGAGATGATCAAAGAGCAGGGTGCATTTATGTGCCCTCCTTTACACAACAATGATTTAGAGTGACTTCAAATAAAACAACATTCAGTATTTCATAAGAGCATTGTGTTCCATGTCATAAAATTTCAAAGATCTTCAACCATGCATGTTTTGGCCCACCTCTAAGAGAATCAGTTTTCTGAAATCCATACTCAATGGGTTTTAATCATATTTCGTAGTGTTAATTGTGTAATCTAGAGTTTATTCTATACACAGAATTTCCATTTGTTTTTTTTACAAAGATAATTATTCCATATACAACAACTACACATTTTTTTTTAATTCACAAGCACCAGCAATGAAAAAAAAAATCACATAATGAAAGGCATATGGAAATGGGCTTAATTGATTTTTGAATGCTGTTGGGCCATTTCTTAGTAAAAGCTACATTTTGAGGGGTTAGTTCTATTTTCCTCACTGGAGTTTGATGAACCAATTGATGAGCAAATGGATTTGATGCATGATATAACCTTCAGTACAATATTTATTCTTTGAATGGTAGAGAAGGTAAACCCATGACTACTAATGGTATGTAAACACAAATTTTAAATCCTTGAGATAATGATCATAAAAATCTAGCCACTGTTTATTTTCTAGTTTCAGTGTAGAATAACTCAGCATAATTTTGGATACTTGTAATAATGCAATAGTGGCAGGCAAATTTTACTTGAGAGAAATTTTTGGTTGTTTTAATGTACTGGGGATTGAAAGCCAGTGCAGGCACATACTAGCCCTAACCCCAGCTATATCTCTATTCCTGTGATAATCAGATTAAGAGTAATAACTTACACATTTGAAGATTCAAATATAAAGTCAAAACAAAACTTCATTGTGTCAAAATTTTATCGTAAACGTTGCTATTTTTTCAAAAAAGAGGATGAGACGAGCCATTCCCAAGCCTTCCTGGCTCTTTTTGAACTCCGGTTGCTTCACCGTGCTCTGTGTGGCCTCAAAGGAACTGTAGCAATCTGTTCTAATCTTGTGGCTCCTTCTCATTCTCTGGCTCCATCTTGTGAGTCTAGCTTGTTCTCTCTACAACCTGTCTCTGTAAAACTGCCTCCTTTCTCCCTCTTTGATGCTCTCTTTTAAGTCGCCTCTCTTCTCTCTGGTCTCTTGAGAGTTGAGCATATCTTATTCTGTCAAATCTTTTCATGATCCATTACTTTGTCTGCCTCTTAATTAGATGTAACTTTCAACCATGGGAGCTTTCTTCTACAAACTAACTTTATCTTCATTGTTTAGGACTGTGTACTAAGGGCATGTCTGTACTTCAGAGGGACTTAAGGTGTGCTGTACTAAGATTCCTCTACATTTTCTATTATATATTTTTTTTTGCCTATATGTGTTTTCTTTTGTTTTATGTTAAATTATTTTTCCAAAACAAGGTGTCTTGTAGGTCAAGCTAGTGAACTAAAGCTTGACTTATACTCAAGGATGGCCTTGACTCCTGATAATTCTGCCTTTGTCTCATGAGTTCTGGAACTACAGACATGTGCTACCTGACATTTTTTTTCTAAGAACAAACATTCAGACGTAATTTTTGTTCTCTAAGGACATCTGATCAATACTATATCACTACCATTTTGTTTTTGCTTTTTCAAACACAGCATCATTCTACAGAGCTAGTTACTTAACTGAATTTTACCATATAGACCAAGGTTACTCCAAACTCACAGAGACCTCCTTGCCTTTGCTTTGCAAGTGCTAGCATTAAAGATAATTGTCACTGTATCTGTTACACATTTTTTCATGTTGCTTAAGTGAGTAATTTCCCATTGATGGGTTCTTAACACAAATTGAATTACATTTTTCAGAAATTAACATTCCTAATTAATATAGTATTAATTGAATATTATAAAAACATTCAATAATATTGTGTACACTTCCTACATTATACAAAAAAAAAAAAAGGTAGAAAGATACCACACTCAGTTTAGACTTTAGGTCTGATTTACAAACTTCAAATTCTCGATTTCATCTGATGTGTATTATAAGGAGAGGTGGATTCACATTCTTGTGTTTGACACCCTTCAGATAGCTCCATGATGGATTCCACATGGCATTCCCAATTGCAATGGTCCCAGGAGCGGGAGGTGCTGACTTAACATTTGTCTAGTAATAATATCCACACAGAAAATTTTGGGTGATCTGGGAATCATTACTTATCTATGAAACGTTTCTAGAGAAGAAAAAAAAAAAAGCCTATTTCTCACAAGGCATTTTCCCCCTCTCCAAATGAGGCCTTGTAAAGATGACAATGTCATTCTAGTAAAGTTTTATTCAACATTATACAATATAGGATTTTTTTTCCCTTATACAACCCAGCTCTACTCTCATAATTATTTTCAATAATTGCACGAGAATCATAAAATGGAAATAACAGATGAAATATATAAGATTAAATCAGAAAAACAAACAGTAATTTGGGATGTCATAAATCTTTAACAGCTAAATCTACAATTGAGGTCTCGAGTACTAAATTTTCTGATATTTAGAACATACAAAAGGTTTAGAAATCTACATAAGAAGCCTAAACTTAAACTGCAAAATGTTAATCAATCAGTTCTATCTCTAAATTTGAGTCATATGAGAATAACTGCTATTTTGTAGTTTTTGTCTTTTTGAACTTATTTTTAGAGGTATATATACTTTCAACCTCATCTCTACAATGACTAATTTTTTTTAATGTAAATAGAACTGGTAAAAATTTCTTATCTCATTATATGAAAAGTAACAATACAAAATTGGAAATAAAATAAATCACAATTTAATATTTTAATCTGATCTTTGTTTTGATAGATTTTACATATATGATACTCACTTTAATAACATCTAGAATTTATGAAATTTCACAATGTCAACTATCAATTTTGATATTTTTTTCATTACTCTTGGGTTTAGTTCTGATTCTAGTTCTCACAAGACATCTAATTTTGAGGACATTTCTTTTAACTTTCTTTTTTTCAATATTTCCTTTATTAAATTTATTTTTAAAAATTTATTCACTTTGTATCCCAATCATAACCCTTCTTCTTCTCCCCTATGCCCCTTCTCTAATTCTCTGAAAAAAGGAGCCCTTCTCCCCCACCAACTGACTCAACCCTACCAAGTCTCATAAGAACTGGCTGCATCCCCTTCCTTTGTGGACTAGCAAGGCCAACCAACCATGGGGAAGTGATCTAGGAACAAACAACAGAGCCCATGTCAAAGACAGCCCCTGCTCTCCTTACTAAGTGACCCACATGGAGACTAAGATGCCATGAGTTGCATCTGAGCAGGGGGTTTAAGTCCTCTCCATGAATAGTCCTTGCTAGGGACATCAACCTCTGAAACCCCAACCCCTACCCCAGGGCCCAGATTTGTTGGCTTTGTTGGTCTTATTGTGAAGCTCTATCCCTTCCAGGTCCTTCTATCCACCCCCTCCCTTCAATAAGACTTCCTGCTCTCTGCCCAAAGTTTGGTTGTGAGTCTCAGCATCTGTTTTGATCCTCAGAGGATGTCCATGGTAGGCTCCCATCCTGTTCCTTCTCTTCAACCACTTCTGGTGTCTATTCTATTTGCTCTCTGAGTGGGAATTAAGCATCCTTCCTAGGGTGCTCATTGTTACTTAGCTTCTTTAGGTCTGTGGATTGTAGTATTGTTATCCTGTATTATATGGCTAATATCTGCTTATAAGACCATGGTTGTATTTCTGGGTCAGGATTTCCTAATTCAGGATGATCTTTTCCCAATCTATCCACTTGCCTGCAAATTTCATGAAACAGTGGGGAAGCCTTTAACTTGTTGGCACGGGAGACATTTTCCTGAACACAACACAAACAGCCCAGGTTATAAGGTCAAAAATTAATAAATGAGACCTCATGAAACTAAAAACACTTCTGTAATTCAAAAGGTCAACTGAACAAAATGACAGCTTACAGAATGGGAAAAGAACTTCACCAACCGTACATCCTACATAGGGCTAATATCCAAAATATATAAAGAACTCAAGAAATTAAACACTAACAAACTAAATATATACAATAAAAATGGGGTACAGAGATAAAAAGCAAATTCTCAACAGAAGAGTATTGAATGACTGAGATGCACTTAAAAAATGCTCAGCATTCTTAGTCATCAGGGAAATGCAACTCAAAAATGATTCTTAGATTCCATCTTACAACTATCAGAATGGCTAAGACCAAAAATTTAAATGACAACACATGCTGGCGAGGTTATGGAAAAAGGGAAACATTCCTCCATTTCTGGTGGGAGTTAAAACTCGTACAATTTGAAAATTAATCTGGTGCTTTCTCAAAATTTGGGCACAGCTCTACCTGAAGACCCAGCTATACACTCTGGGCATATACCCTCGAAATGTTCCACCATAAAACAAGGACACTTGCTCCACTATGTTCATAGTCCCTTTATACATAATGGCCAGAAACTGGAAAGAACCCAGATGTTTTTCAACCAAAGAATGGAAGAAGAAACTGTGACACATCGAAACAATGGAAAACTATTTGGCTCTTAAGAACTCCACAAGGAGAGCAACAGAACAAGATAATTTGAACACAGGGAACTTCCCAGAGACTCATACTCCAACCAAGGACTATTCGTGGAGATGACCTGGAACCCCTGCACAGGTGTAGCCCATGGCAGTTCAGTGTCCAAGTGGGTTACATAGTAATGGGAAGAGGGACTGCCTCTGACATAATCTGATTGGCCTGCTCGTTGATCACTTCCCCCTGAGGGGGGAGCAGCCTTACCAGGCCACAGTAGAGGACAATGCAGCCACTTTTGATGAGAACTGATAGACTAAGATCAGAAAGGAGAGGAGAACCTCCCCTATCAGTGGACTTGGGGAGTGGCATGCATGCAGAAAGGGGAGGGAGGGTGGGATTGGGAGGGGAGGATGGAGGGGCTTATGGGGGGATACAAAATGAATAAAGTGTAATTAATAAAAAAATTAAAAAAAAAGATTATAAAAAAAGAACAAGGACAACATTTCTTCAACTTTCTTGGCACTAAACTTATTAATTTACTATATATACACATGGACCAAGTCTATGTCTATAATTATATAATGCCATGAGGTACATGATTGATGATATTCTTCTGTTTGGTGGATACTCTTAGTCTGTGAGTATATTTTGAGTTTCCAGGGCATTTATAAACTTTATGCCCATTTTCAGCTTAATTTGTGTCTCTGAACTTCAGTTTTTAGTAGGTATCATCAGAACATTATCTGTGGGAATAATAGCTCTATGCAATGGTTTATCTGATCATACAAAATCAATAATTTAGCTCTACAAATAGATAATATGCATGAATTCATCATTGCATGTGTATCTTTAAGTTATATTTAAGAAACTGTTTCAAACTATTAGTCATGAATTGGTCCACACTACTTCATATTGAAACGAAGAAACATTGATTCTGATATAAAATTTCCACTATTATTCAAAACTAAGGTGGATAAACTTTTAAATGCACTGTTTTATTTTCACATACACACAAAGGAATGCTAAACATCTTTATACTAAAACTTGAGTAGAAGCCTGAACATTATGGGGAAGAAATTCCTTTGCTCAAAGACATGCTGAATTGTTCTTCTGCTGATCTTTTTAAGGGTATAAGAACCATGTGCATACAACACCAAGCAGGCCTGACCTCCTGGTCAACAGTCATGTAACTTGATGTGCATGCTAGTTTAGGAAACACGACTATTCTATTTTGGAATAAATCTTTGTAGTTTAGTGGTCCATATTATTCTCTTTCTCTTTACATTCTTAAAAATACAACAGGGTAGCTCAGCAGGTAAAGGAGCCTGCAAAAAAGCCTGAAGACCTGTGTTTTATCCACAGAAGCCACATGGTGTAAGTAAAGATCTTCTTTCCACAAGTTGTATTCTGAACTCCACATGTGTTTGAACTCCACATGTGTGTACTTATACACACACACACACACACACACACACACAATTTGAAAACTCAATGAAAAAATTAAAGTTACAACTGATTTTCAAGTTCTTCAAATTATCTTGAAAATATAACGTCACAAAAGAAACTCTAGACTTACAAGTTTTTTTGTTTGTTTGTTTGTTTTAACAGTATTTTAACAGGGATGTTTAACTTCAAATGACCTTATTTCTCTTTCAGTGAAAATCATTGCTAACTATACATTAAGGATGGTCCATACACATTACATTGCTTGAAGCTGGGAAAGCTTCCTAGCTGTATAGTAGAAACAAACAAGGAAAAAAAAATTAAAAAGAACTAAAAATCTTTCATTCCAAAAGGTTGAAGTTTTCTGATGCCTGGACTTTAAATTGAATTAAAGCAGAGATAAAACAGGAGAAAATGGCCACACCCATAGCCATGAAGTTAAAGTAAAACCGGATATATTTGCATTTTTTAATGGGCATGCAGAAGGAAGCAGGTGATTCTGCAGTGTTTACAGCAAAACACATGAACCAAGTGGGTTTAAGGAAATGCTTGGATTATCCCTGTGTCATCGCTCTAATCCCATTAAGCCAGTTAGCATTATAGCTTTCAACAAGTCATGTCTTTAAAAGTACAGTAGGGGACAGACTGTTTATTTTGTTCTGATGAGACACATGACTCAGAGCAAACATTCAGAAACTAAATATTTGCTCAAATGAAGGCATTTTGAAAATTACAGTGGCTTTGCTCACAGATGTACAGTTATCTTTTTTTTTCCCCCTGCAAAGCAGCTTCACAGGAAATGGAATTTGCTGGAGTTCTCTATTTCCTAACCAGTGCTGTTCTATTCTTTCCTTGCCTAAAACCAAGTAGTTTCCAAGTTTGTCTAAAACCTGTGGGATAACTTTATAATCAATATAATCTTTGTTAACTTAGACACAAATGGTCATATAGTGCAAAAGTAAGTGTGTGCTGTACAAATTGGGTATGTGCTGTGTATTATCACCTATTGTGTTTTTATACGTGAGAAAATATCTTATAAAATAACAAATTCTGTGGGACCTATATAATATTACTACTTTGATGACAGAATAAGTATACTAAAATCCCCTTCTTCCCTCAAATATACAGATATGTGATAAAACTACAATGGTAAATTTCAGTTCTCTACTTAGTTTATAACAAGGCAGCGGAGATGTCATGGGCCTCCAGACATCGTGAAAGTCAGGTGTATCTCACAGAGGTTAATAAATATGGACACTGGGCTTTTCTTGATTGCAAATGATTCTTCCATAGGGTGGGAGATCTGAAGAAAAACAGAACACTTCAATATATGCCTTGCAAAGAATTTGTATCTAGATTAATTGGGTAGAAGGCAACTTAGTCACAAAATCCTAGTTTAGCAAGTATTAGGCTCTAAGCTCTACCTTTGGAGAGGGTGGTGTGTGAGGGACACGAGGAGAGAAGGAGCTATAACCTCAGAAACCAGCTCAGGCTGAGAAATGCTCCTCTATTAATAAATGGATTCCACCAGGGAAACAGTTTGTACATGTATATTCCAATCTGTATGAGAGAAAACTATCTGAGGATTGGTAGGTTTTCACTCACATGATCTAGGATTTAAATTTGAATTAACTATTGCTTGAAGTAGAAGGAAATCTCACTAATAAGGATCGGTTATGGGAGATTCCAGTAGCACATCCTGTTTCCTATCAAAATAAAGAAAAAAAATCTTTTTTACAGAATAGTATTTCTATGCCAGAACACCAAAGTGTCTAAGAATAAAGTTTGAGAACATTGGATTCAGCAAATAAATGAATGAGTACATACACACAGAATTAATGACTACCAGATTTCAACACTGAGAACTTTACAGCCAAAAATATCTTCAAATGCCTTCATATCAGAAAGTGATTGACGGTTAAAATCAATTGGTTAAAGAGCCCATTAAGATCAACAAAAAAGAGACCCAGTGAGCCAGAAAATAATCTCAAGAAAATAATAAAACATATAGTTATTACAGTGAAATGAATAGAATCAAGAGGAATAAATTTATTTATATAACATATTATTTAGATCCAAGTAAATTATGATATTCTACATGTAGAAAAATGCAAATAGATCCATATTTTATCACCTTGCACAAAACTCAACTCCGAGTGGATCAAAGACCTCAAAACAAAAACAAAAACAAAACCAGATACCTTACACCTAACAGATGAAAAAGTGGACAATAGCCTTGACCTCATTGGCTCAGGAGACAACTTCCTGAGCAAAACATGTTGGCGAGGATGTGGAGAAAGGTGAGCACTCCTCCATTGTTGGTGGGAGTGAAAACTGGTACAACCACTTTGGACATCAATCTGGCACTTTCTCAGAAGCCTGGGAACAATTCTACCTCAAAACTCAACCATACCACTCCTGAGCATATACCCAAAAGATGCTCCGCCAGGCTACACGGATACCTGCTCAACTATGTTCATAGCAGCTTTATTCTTACACTAGTCTTGTTTGCCTCTTCTGTTGGGTTTCCCAAGCCCGGAGGGGAGGGATTTGATAGAGACATTCCATTTACTGTTGAGTGTTAGCAAGGTTGTTTTCTGTATATTATTTGTTCCCATCTCTTGCAATCAGCTTTTTCTGTTAATGTTTGACACTGTGTATTTATTTTATTCAAGTATATTTTGTTTTTCTTAGATTCTTGTTCTACTTCCATTGTGTTGAATTTGCTTTTCATTTTGTTATTGCAGTTTTTAAGGTATAAATTTAGGTCACCAAGTTCAAGCCCTTCTCAAATATATTTCAAAATAATTCGATATAAAACATGTGTTTATTTTCCAGGAATTTTATTTTTCCAATTTTAATTATTATTATTTATTACAATTTATTCACAGTGGCCCCCTCCCTTGTCTTCTTCCAATTCCCAATTATTCTTCTAGATAATTTAGATACTCATTGTCTAATTTTCAAATATTTCAGAATTTTTTAGACAGTTTATAATTTTTAATGTATGCTCCAAAATTGATGTGGCAAGAGTAAAAAAAAAAAAAATGCTCTTTTGAATAATTTGGGTCCTATGCCAGTTAGAGAGCCTTAATGTATTGATCATCTTTATTATGTTAACTTGAAAATGAATATTCTGAAGTTGTGATATGATATCCAAAAGAGTCTACTTGGACAGTGTTGTTCAAATCCATGCTCTTTGCTCTGCATAGTTTTATGTCTTCTTCAATGTAGAGTCATCAGACAAAAGGGAACCTCATTTGAGACAAATGCCTCCATAAGATAAAGCCATAGCTAGCAAGTAGGGTATTTTCATAATTAGTGATATGAAAATATAGAACAAGCCAGAAAGCATTATCTCTCATCAGCAAGTGCCTCCAAATATCTGTCCTGTTTGAGTTTCTGTCCTCACTTCTTTGATGATGAAAGGTGATATTGAAGCATAAGCCAAATAAACCATTTCCTCCCAAAGTTACTTTTGTCATGGTATTTCATCACAATTATAAGTCTAACTAGGACACGGTTATGTTTTTTTTTTTTTTCTTTCTATAAACTTCTCAGAGATTAAACTCTCTATCTGTTTATCCTTCTTCTTATTTCTGGTAGCTTTTTCCTGAAAATATTTAAAATATGTTATTGAATGTATTTAAGATTCTGCAAAGCTTGCTGCTTAATTAAAATTTCATGTTCATAAAAATTTAAACTTCAGTTTTGGTTATTTTGATTGTCCTGAAGTCTACATTGTTTAAAATAATAATGAGCCATACCAGTTTTCTTATGTTTAAGAACTGTTTTATACATAGCATTCAGGCATATTCTTTTAGTTTAATTTTTAATAGCATATTGCTGGATCAAACTTTATAAAATAACTTTACTAAGGAGATAAGTTTTCAGAATATCTATTTCTTCCTTTTATGGAGTATAGTTGGCCTATTATTGTTACCCTAAAAATTAATGCATATTGGTTTACGTCTACCCTCTTAGCACAAGTTTTTTTTTCTTTTGTTTCATTTACTTTTTGTTCTTCTGTATGTTCCTTCTTTCCCTATTTATTTTTAATGAGTCAAACCTATTATGTAGCTTATATATTCTTTTATTCTGTAGTGACATCTCTGTATATGTGTGCGTGTTTCTTTTAAATATGTATTACTTATATTAATTAAAATTTCAACATTCTTGCAATAATGGTATCCAGACACATAAAGAAAAGGAGTCAAGTCATCAAAAACACATCTTTGTCTCTCCTTAAAGAGAGGCCTCCTTTATAACACCTCGTATTTCTCTGTGTGTATCTGTAAATATGAGATAAAATAAATGTTATGAAAATTTAGAAATAGAAACAGCTTTATTTAAGAACAATCTCGTACATTTCTTGACTAAAACTTGTTTGCGACTTCATCAATTGTATATGTATGTGTATTTTAACTTATTTTTCAAAATATTTTGTTAGCAATAACTAAAAGTTATGTGAAACTGTTTATAACATGGCAACTAGCTTCAGGACTAATCTTGTGGAATCTGTTACTGAATAACATATCTCTTAGATATTATGAACCTCTCTTTAGTTTTTAGTATGTGTGGGCCTGATGTATTATTTCTTTGAAGGTGTTTGACTAAAAGAAATTATCAGTATATATTTGTGTAATTCTAAACACCAGAAATTTATTGTGAGAAAATAGTTATGAGGTGAGTTTGATTGTGTGAACACAACGACGTTTACCTACACAAAGTAAGTTGTATATTGACAATATATATATATAATGTATATACATATATATAATGTATATACATACATGTATACGTGTACATATATATACAAATATATATTATTTCTTCTACCCACAACCCTTCTCATGCCCACTGCCATGCCCTCACATACAAATAAATCTCTGGAAGAATTTTAAAAATATATCATAACACTAGTTTGTATAACTTCATGGGATCATCTTCTACTTAGTCTGTTGTTGACCAAACCTAACACAAGCCATAGGCACACCTAAAATGTGTTTATTACCAATTCAACAGAACATTAAAAATAACTTTCTATAGAAAACCCCACATTTAGCAGAAAGGCTTTAGTGTTATATTATATTCACAAAACAACTAATTTACATAATACATTTGATTTGAAATCTTCTTTCAGACACTTAACCTATGAATAATTTACCAAAAAAAAAAATCATCTATACAGGAATCTGACCCCTGAACCAAATAAAGCATATCTGTGTTCAAGTTACTGTGAAAAATCCATTAATTTCTCCTTTAAAATTTTTTGTTGCAGTTGTGATTTTTAATAATTGTTATTGTAAACTCAGTTGTTTTCTCTTTATATCCTTTAGTATAGTTAGTGCATTTTAACATTAGCTACAATAGTATCCTTTGTGCTGCACATTTTCTTATAACTAGTGAATTATTTATCCATTACCTGAGGTCCTTCATATATATATATATATATATATATATATATATATATATATATATCTTCTTTGCTTTCTCATTTCTCATCCCATAATTTTATAAATTATAAAACCATAATTTGTCAATTAAAAATAAGAGATACTTGCCACTCACCTGGAGATTACTACTTACAAGAAAATTACTACTTAAAGAAAATTACTAACTATAAAAAATATTTCATATTTTATATTTGAAAATCATTGTAGAAAACTCAGGGTGCTTGGATTGACTTTGTCCAGTTTTAGCTACATTCAATGAATATTATCTCTGAAAAAATCTATTTGTGTTATATTAATAGTATTTTTTAAATAGTTTCATTTCTTTACTTAGTGTAGTTTCCAATGCTTCTGCGGTTTTATACTTAATGATCCATGGAACAAATCAGAAGTAGAATCTTGAGATTTTGTTCTCTGATCTCTAGAAAGGACAGAGGGAAGGTCTGCAATGTGTCTTCTTGTGCATGTAACATTATCTGTACCTTTCTACTAAGCATCATAAACTTGCACTAAAAAAAAAAAAAAATTGTTCTGGCGTATCCACCGGAAAAGACTTCTCAGATGTGTGTTTAAGCCAATAGAAAGTTTTTATTAGCCAGCTGGAAACTACACTGGGTATTTAGAAACCTGGAAGATCCTGAAACTATCCTAGGGTGAACTTTTAAGCACAAGAATCCATACTTTGGGTTGACATATTTCAGTTAACACGAACAGTTAGCCAGAAGCAGAACTACAAAAGCCGAAAAGCAAAGTTAGGACATTTTGGGACTTTCACAGGCCTATGTGGACATTGATGGATTATGGCTTTGTTTTTGTTAAGCAGGTGATGCTGTCTGTGTGATGAGTTTTATGGGCCGACTGGCACTTCCATCATGGAGTCAGTTTTGCTAAGTATGGTCTGTGGACCTGTTAAAAAATTATTAATTTGGGAATCAACATCTTCATAATGAGAACTGAAGCATTTTCCCAGAGAAAACGTTTTCTCTGTGAAAGAGAACATCTTTCTTCTCACCAAGGTCCTTGGAGGAGGAACAAGTGCTTCCAGGTCACTGTGCACAGCTCATTCCATGCCCATCTTCTGAAAGTGGAGAAGGAATGAATTTCTGCCATTGCAGCCAACTGTGGCCTTCCATGAAGAGTGATACACAGACATCTTTCCTGGCAAGCAGAGACCACATGGCTCTCAAAATGTTATACAACCAAAGAGAGTGAACGAAAGAACAAAGAGGGTACCTGGCAAGTGTGCAAGCTGTCTTCTTCATTCCTCAGTTCTTTACACTCTCTATGAGCACATCTGTCACATTATCATACATTAAAAGTAGTGTTCAGAGATCTGATACATTCTGTCTGAAGCAACTTGAGTATCTGGGGAAAATGTGCACTGGTATTATTTAAATAAATCTATGCTTTTCTCTGTAAATATTATTAAGCTGGTTTGGGAAATAAAAAGGCTTGCATCATGTTTAACATGTTATACATAGTCCATATTCTTAAATTCCTCCTAAGTGAATGCTTCATGTTTCTGAAATCCTTGATTTCAAGCACACATATAGCAAGGCACTATTACTTACTTTTCCAATAGAAATGCCAGCTCCTTAAGTAAAGTTTAGGGGAGCAAGCACAACTCCTCTGAGGCTTTACACAGATGTAGAAGCCTGAATTTGCAAAAAAGTACAGTCAGCACTCAGGTTTCCTCAGCTGCTTTGTAAAGCCCAAAGGAACACTGGAGAAGAGGCTGAATTTGAGGGACCATTGAGCACAGAGCACTTTTCCAATTACAGAAACACCTGCACTCTACGGCTTTATGCTGATCTGCTGTGAACATTTTACAGAGTGGTTAATAGTCCTTCAAATTCTGAATTCCACAACCGAAGACAGCCAGGATGTAGGAGACTTCTAATTTGGGCTAACACGATACCGGATCCAGAGTGTACCATGTTTGACCAGTAGACTACAAATACCATCCAGAGACACTAATGAACAGGTTCCATGTACCGCCTCAGTATTGTTTTCTTTTGCTTAGTAAGAAAAGAGTGTTGGAAAAAGGAATGACTCAGCACTTACAGTGGTAAAACTATTTACATGGGCAAGAGGGGCTACTGCAGGCTTGTAAAAATCTTGCGGCAGAAATATTATCCCCTGTATTATGAAAGTGTGGTTCAGCACTGTGGTTCAGTGCTCCGAATAAACATGTGTTTTGTTGCCAGAGGATCTGAACGATAATTACTGTAATTATTTCTGTTTACCCTAGGAGAAATGCCGCAGTCCAGACCGGAACATGAGAACCGTCGTGCTTTCAAACACCCCCCTCTCCATATACTTAGCCATCAGGAAAAGATGGATATAAAGTTTATCTGTATTTATGCAGCACTTTCAAAGAAGCACATTTTTAAAGTGCAGATACAGCATTTTTTTTTCAAATCCTGCCAGCTATGTTTTCAAAATCGCCTTTGGACTAAAACATTACGGATGGGGTACAATGTGCAATTCTAAAGATAATGCTGCATTTGGAGACTTCTCCGGTGTGACTGTGGCTGTTAAGGAGAATTTCTAAGCCTGGCACTTTTTTAGTGAAAAGCTATAAAAAAAAAAAATAGAATATCATTCAGGCCGATCCTTTTCATAGTCAACAAAAAGAACCCCGATAAGCTACCCTCCCCCAACACACAATTTGTTGGACACAACTAATACTAACTTCCACCCTTTAGTAGTTATTCACCACTTTCACTTTAAATTAACTATTCAAATCCTCAGTGAGTGACTTCTAGTTTAATTCTGACTCTACTTATTTTTCTCCATAATTTCAGTCAAGAATAGCAATATTTGCACTTATTAGAAAGTAAAATTGATGGCTTATCTTCCACTCAAGTGTTGTTTTATAACTCACTTAGCACAGAGGGACCAATCTTTCTTTATACCAATAAACTGTCAATGTTAAAGCCAAGAAAGCTAAGTAGATTTGTATGACTAACCAAAAAGTGTGAGGACTTTGAGATACATCTATTTTATAGGTTATTAGCTATTACTGTTAGAATCAAATTTGTAGTGAGCCACATTAACACTGGGTTTTTTCTTCAGTTGCTATGTATGGAAGAATTAAGTTATTTTCTGTGTCTCAGATATTCATTTGTAATTTAAAAAATATATAGGTCCCTTTCTCATTAGGGTCTGCAGAAAGTCTGCCTATTTTCACATTGAAGCTGGTTTTCTTTTTTTATGTACTCAGGTTTCCTGAAAGTAAATTAGAGTTTGGAGACTTGAGTGAATGTAATGATGGATTTTAATTGTTGGGCCTTCAGCTTGTATCCATACTTTATAAGTTGCTTGGATAATGGAAAGGCAGAGGAGGGGACAGAAAGATAGTAACAGCCAGAATACAATAAAATCTGCTGTAAAACAGTTTCACTGAGAACTGATGTCTAAACAAGTCCAGAACAATGGCAATATTATTGAGCATGTTAACATGGAAGAGGGAAATTTTCTGAGTCTGACCCTTGGACAAAGAACTACAAACAACTAATGGGAAAGGAAAACTTGCCTCTCTTAGGGATGAGAACTAATTGGTTGTCCAATATGGAGTGGTCAGCCTTGAAAGCATATATATATATATATATATATATATATATATATATATATATATATATATATATATATATATATTCCTCAGTCAATTTTTGTGGTATATATATGCACACATGAATATGTATATACTTCTATATGCACATACACAAATTCAATAATAGTCAGAGAATGGGCACATGGAAACATCTTGAGGAAGGGTGGTCGGGAGAAGCTGGGGGAGGAAGAGAGATGAAAGGGATCTAATTCTGTGTTAATTAAAGACAGTTTTTTTTAAAGCAAACCATCAATTTTAGATGTTTGCTAATGTCTAATACTATTTTCCTTAAGAGTTATTCTAAGGAATCTAATGCCTTAAATATTTGAGTTACTCTGTTACATTGCATAAAGTTTCAAAACATATTCTCTAAAAAGATTTAGCAGATTCCATTTTTTCATTTTTATTGCTAATCTTTATTTCTACCGCATAGAGTTATTGAGAAATATAGTCTTATGTGAACTGTTTATAAGGATACATGAACAAACCTTTACTTATATCAGGCACTATACCAGAAACAAATAAATATTTCATGCATGTAAATCCTGGTGAATCACTGGGTTTAATGTGTATAACTTACCTAAGCAAGAGTGAGGAATGACTTAGAAAAACTTGGGCCATTTATAGGCAACCACCTGGCTGGAAAAAAATGTATCTCTCTCTATACTGTAATGGTTTATGGGCTAGTCCAGTTGGCTCAACATTGGCTATCTACCAACTGAAGGTCCAAGACTCCAGTAGTTGTCCAGTCCACGAAGTTGGATGTCTCAGCTGGTTTTCAGTATATGTCAGAATCCTGAAAAAGTAGGCTGTGATGCTACTGAAGGAATGGACTTGCCACAAGAGCGAAATCAAGCAGACAAAGGGAGAGCAAGCTTCCATATTCCATGACCTTTATATAGGTCATGGCCTCCAGAAGAATATGTGGCCCAGACTGAAGGTGGATCTGCCTACCTCAAAACAAAATTAAATATTTTTTTCCACCTCAAATATTTGGGTTACAAATGTGTTTTTTTTTCCCCACTTCATATGATTTAATTAAGAAAAAGGTGTGTCCAGCCACTCTGGTTTTAGTTGTTCCAGATGTAGTAAAATTGACCACTGAGTATAGCCATCACACCTGTCTTGGGTGAGTCCTTGTGAGCTCTTCCTCCAAGAATGTGAATTATGAAGAAATACTGACTTCATTAGACCCTCTCTGGTAATAACTGGCAATGATCTATAAAACTTCAGGGATGGATGCGGCTTCATGAGCACTTCCCCCATGATGAAAAGATCACAAACCCAATCTTATATGGGTTTCCTCTTGGTAGTCACAGTTACTGATGGTTCAAGAATACAGTGGACCATACTCTGTCCAGGGGTTCAGAGGTCCACAGCAAAGAGTTATCACTAAAACTAATGGTAATAAGTATAGTGACTTTTGAAGCAGTGTCATGATGTGAATTGTGACCATCCTTTAATTTCAAGTAGGATTTTCTTCATTTCCTCTTATGTAAATTTGGTTAGCACTCAGTTCATCTCTCATAGAACTCAAGGTTTTAATACTAAATCTGTGTTCCTCGCAATGATTGTATATTTATAAAAAAGTGTCTTGTAATATGTAATTATTTTAGTATTTGCTAATGATTTTTTCCTCATTTATAAATACAGTTAGGTCTTATTGGTAGAAAACACAGCACAGAAATACTTTCATGAAGTTTTTACAGTGATAGAACAAAAAAAATCACAAATTAAGTATTTTTTTCAGATTCTTTGGTAGAAACATCAGGCACGTTATAGCAAAGTCTCTGCTTTAAGTCTCAGACACTACCTGTGTTAGTAGAAGTTATTTGCTTATAGTGTGCTACAAGACATTTGACATGATAGCAGAAAGGACATTAGGTCACATAGAAAGGCGGACAGTGACTGACTTGTACAGAGAGTAAAGATACAGCAGGATAATTTGACTCAGAATTTCTAGTATTCTAATTCTGCAGCTTCCTTTCTGTCCATCAGCCTTATAGAATCCCTAACGTTGGTATGGTTTTATTTCTGGGAAGTTAAATTCACAATACTCAGAAGGAAAAGCATATTTGTTATTCAAATAAAGCAAAACAAGGACATCCAGGGATTCCTGTAGGAACATAGTATCTGTCATCACAACAGAAGCTAAAATGTTTGTTCCTTCCTGAGAGCATCATCAGTCCCTGAGGTTCTGCTTCAGAAATGATTGTAAGTGGAAAAGAGTTAATTCAACAATGTTCACAGGTACCCAAGAGCCTTCAGGGAAGTGTTTCCTGATCATGGTGTAACAGGAGGCAACTCTAGACAGAGGATGTAGAGTGACTTTTTGAGGTTCCTGCACTGGATCATCACAGAGGCAGTCTGGTAATAAGTCTCCACTGTCAGCTATGCCTTAAAACCAACACAGGCTATATTTACCACCAGATCACTCGCAGACACTACAGGTTTCCTTTACTATGTTTTCCAAGAATTTGGTTTGTTAAAGCACTGCAGCAGTTTGAGTGACATTGTTTTAGAAAAGCTTTCATCCCGCATCCTGACATAGATCTACAACTGACTGAAACTTTCTTCAGTTCAATTAAAGTCCCGAATTAGCCCAGGCGACTTAACCTGGGCTCTATTTCAACAGATACAGTCAGACACAGGGCTGATTTGGACAGCTATTTTTGCAGTGAACACAGGATAGGTTGTGTCTCCTTGCCTTTGTAACTGAGAGATAAGAATTTAATACTCTTGGAACTTTCCTATTCAGACATGTCATAATCAGGAAAGTATCCTTAGCTCATCGATAGATGTGAGGATGCAATCAGGCTCCACTTGATAGGATGTCTCCAAGCACACTTAACTCAAATGACTCAAACATTGCATGGTATTTTTCACAAGAAAGTTTTTTTTCAGTTTTTTTTTTATTAATTACAGTTTATTCACTTTGTATTCCCCCATAAGCCCCTCCCTCCACCCCTCCCGGTCCCACCCTCCCTACCCCTTCTTCACACATGCACCTCCCCAAGTCCACTGATAGGGGAGGTCCTCCTCTCCTTCCTTCTGATCTTAGTCTATCAGATCACATCAGGAGTGGCTGCATTTTCATCTTCTGTGGCCTGGTAAGGCTGCTCTTCCCTCAGGGGAAGGTGATCAAAGAACAGGCCTATCAGATTGTGTCAAGACAGTTTTTTTAAACAAACGATATTTTATTGTCTTACATTGTGGATTTAGGGGCACAAAACGAACTGAGAAAGTGCTGCTTTTGAGGAGTTATAAAGCGAGATGGAAAACTGTTGATTTTCAGTAAAGTCAATAGAACAGTTTCATCATTAACTGTGACAATTAAGAAAGGAAAATACAATGATAAAGATGATGCTTTAGTAGTAAAATATGAAGATTAATACAACAAAAATAGGGTTATTGTTTCCTCTGTATATAGAATTTATTTAAAATTATTTTCATATTAGAAGCATAGGATATAAGGGACAAAGAGGCTCATAAAACTTGGGAAGAAAATCATCTGGCATTCCTAAAGAAATCAACACAAATAGTCAGATTTAGGGAGTTTAAGCCTTGTGCTTTGGGAATTGAAACTTCCTTTTTATGTTAGAAGATATTATATGTTAACATTTCCCTTTAAGCATTAAAGCTATGTAACTGGAAGCCCAAATCCTGTCACTAAATGCTTACAAATTGTTTCACAGAGGTTCACAATAGCAGCAAAACTCTTCAATTCAAAAGAAATATGAGATCATGGACACCTATTTGTTTTCTTCCAAAACAACTTGACATTCTTTCAGATTTGATCTAACTGGGTTAACCAAGCGGACTAGAAATATTGCTGATGTGGACAGAACTCTCACAATTCTGACTTGCTCTTATGAACTTGATGTCAACCAGACTAAAGAAGCAGGGATTCTGGAAAAAGCATTTTGCGAGTTTTCAATTTTGAAGCTATTATCTCCATAATGCAAGGGATAACACAGACAAAATTCTACAATTGGCTGCAGGAAGAGAAGTCTGTCTCTTGAAATACTCCATCAGTTTTGGACCATGTCCTACGATGTCAAAGCTAGAAAGGAAAATTTGATATGCAATATGCTTATTTAAAAGGTGAAGTCAAATGATAGGCATTTTATAGATAAGTCCAAAAGATAGTTCAGAGATCCTGGATTTAAAATGTCTAGATATGAAATTAGGTAGGACTGGGAGGAGACAAGGGAGGGGGCTGCAGTGGAGATACAAAGTGAATAAATTGTAATAAATAAATATATAAGTAAAATTAAAAAACAACAACAATAATAATATTGAGACAAAGGTGCTCCCATAAAAATTCCCACTCTGAAAACAAAAGCTAGAATTTAAAGATTTTAGCCCATAGCTTATATATAAAAAGGGAAGCATGTAGGAAAAACTCATAATCTATATCAAAAGCATGTACAATATAATCTGCAAAAGGCACAAGCCTGGAAAAGCACTTTGACAGGAAAAGAAGTGACGAGTTAGAGAATGAGGCTCAAAAATACATTTTTGTTTCTAGTTGGAAGATGTAACATTTTACATTGAAGTATGTCAAAATAACTTCTCATTTTAAACAAGCTCTTTTGCACATACTTTTTTTTCTAAATTCTGCACACGAATAACACATAGATTTGTATCCCAGAAATTCTCTTTTATTTCAAACTTTGTTTTGCAAATAATTAAAATTTGTTCTTTTCATGAAACGAGATACCAAGTGAGTTCGTTACCCGAAGGGGCTTGGACAATGTGCTAAGCAAAATTTGCTTCTTTGAGAGTAGAGCAGGACTTCCAGAAGGATCAGAATCTGTCCTCCTGAGGAAGAGTTTACAGGAATCCTTTAAGGTTAGAAGGAGGAATTTTAAGGCTGTGAACAGGCTACTTGTTAATAATTACAATTAGAGGATAAACTTGCTTCCATTGTTCATTGGATCAGCACAGACTGTTGGGTTTTACTAAACAAGAGTTCAGCTTAAGCAAAACACATTGTGTTGTGTTTGCAAAACAACTTTTTTAAAATCCTTTTATCAAATGTATAGTGTTCACTTAGCAGCACTTTTGTTAACTTCTTCCTTCAAGTTCAATATTTCCAAAAACACCACAAAACTTCATGTATTTATGTTTTAAACAAACAAACAAACAAACAAACAAAAATGCCTCATGGCAATGGTAAAAGGTATTCAGTAAGCTGATTGCCTAAAAGAGACTTTGATCCAGTCTTCTCCATTGACTAGTGAAAAAACAGAAGCATAAACCCATTCTCCAACTCTTTCAGTGTAGAAATTGATAGGAATATAAATTAAGTTTTCTCTGGTCTTCCCTTAACTTCATTTCAAGGTGTCTACTTACGGTTCATGTGGACTACGTTTAAATTGTTTAAATGGAAAGGAAAATCTTTAATGAAGTCATTATTGATGAACAATTTTGAAAAGGAGATGTGGGAGAGTATGATTTTCTTTGACATTTTTCCAGATCTTAATTAATTCACTTAAATCACAAGCTTTATGCTTGAAGTCATTCCTACATGTCTGTAAGTGACTTTCTGGCATGCTGTTGCACAATGACGGGCCATCCCTAATCCTGGACATTGAAATTAGGGTCTGTAGCATGCTAGTCGTATACCCTTACCACTAGATATACGTATCAAAAAGCTAGAGAAAAAAAAGAGTATGTAATCAAATATAATAACTATTAATGAAAAATAGAGGCCATACATTGGTAGGAGAATTGCGAGTGATATATGAAAGGGTGTGAAGAAAAGAAAGGGAAGAGTGACAGTTGTGATTATAACATCAAGAATAAAATCACAGAAAAAAATATAAGTATCTGAGGAGCTATGTTTTTAATTAAAATTTTATTTTTATATTAATTACAGTTTATTCACTTCTTTTTTTCAGTTTTAGTCCCCTCCCCCCTCTTAATTCCACCCTCCCTTCCTCATCTCCTCCTATGCCTCTCTTTATGTATAACCTGAGTAAAACATTATACATTGTGCATGCATATTGAAATAGATGAGTTAACTCTATGCAAGAGTTAAATGTTTACATTTATATGAATTAGCAGGGTATAACAGGTACTAAAGGTGTGTGAGTCTATCTTCTTTCCCACACCCACCTTATTGTTAGTTACACTTCAAGTTTCCTTTTTCTGATTTAAATGAACTATCACTGAGTGTTTTAGATTAAATAATGCTGCTGGTGTCTATTTCAGAGTCTACTAAAATAAGTAAGCGACGCGAGTCACAATATTAGAGGATAGGCTTAAGAAGGACTACAGTTACAGTTTCACAGTGTATTTGGAACAAGCTACTGCAGATATGCCATCAACAGTTAGTTACAAAAATAAGACAACATCTCTAATCAGACTAAGCTTGACCGTTCCTGTAATCAAACCATAGTACAAATAATATATGGTGTCAAGAAAAGAAAACAATCCTTCAAGACGTCTGAATGAAACATCTCTCGACATTCTAAAATGAAGGCTGAGGAAGTCACAGCAAGTTGATTGAGGTTACACATAAGTCAAAAAAATTTCGAGGACCTGAGTTTGATTCCTAGCACCCACATGCTGATTTACAATCACGAAGAGCTGCAGTTTGAGAGATCTTATGTCATCTTATGGATTCTGTGGGTACAAGGAATGTGTATGGTAAACATAAATACATTCAGACAAAACATTAACATACAGAAAACAAAAATAAATTAACCTTTTAAAATGTAAAACCAAAAGGAACCAATTTCAAATATAGGATTAAAATCTTAACAATGTAGCATACAGTGAGATTTTTATTTCATTCCTACTTAATGGTAGCACTTTATCAACTATCATTCAAAAATATAATTTTATATCTGTGATCTATGCCCCAAAGTAATTTTTCTAAAGCACCATTATTTGTGACTGCTACTTATGAACCACAGCTAACCAACCAACCATCTCAAAAAGTTATCTTAAGTAAGAAGGCTCTAAGGTTTCCAGTAAAACTTTTCTTAAAAGCCTTATTCAGAAAAAAGTGAATAGATTATAGATGTCAAGGACTATATGAAAACCAAATATCTGAAAAAATTCCATCCTTTCTTATAGCCATCTTCTATACTCAGGAAAAAAATAGAAAGACAAAAACAGTCTCCATTTTCAAAATCATTACACTCTGGGATGAAAACATGAAGACATAAAAATCAACAAATGCCTAATAAAAATTTATTGGCTGAAACTGTGAGAACTTTATAAAATAAGGCCAAAACATTTACAAACTGAGCCTTGGCATTTAAACACTTACAGTAGCTTTGAAACCTAATTTAGTTATAATAACTTTTCTATATGTAATTTGAAGCAGTTCTGGTCAACAAATCTAAGTAGCTAACTCTTTGTGGAACAGAAGACTACAGTCTATAAAAATGAAAGCATCATCACAAGTCATATGTAAGAGACTTAGTTCATATACTTTTATTGTAACCATGGTAAGAACTTTTCTATTTAATTTCTCTCTTCTTGACACATAACACTTGTATATTCCTATATAATGCAAAACGATTATCCAGCCTATGTATATAATATGTTGACAATTCTGATTATTTAACATTTTCATGGTATGCATTTATGTTTCTTCTGTTTTGTAGCGTTCAAAATAGTCTCTTGCTTCATCAAAAAGTATGTATTAGACCATCTGCCCAAGCTCTGGTGTGACTACTGAGCTCTCGTTTTCCTACTCCTCAGTACCAGAGTCAATAGATAGGGCATCATTAGTCAGCATAATAGTTTAGGGAACATTACAAAAGGGGAAGTGGAAAGATGATGAAGAAGAGTTCTATGAAAGGCTAGTCCCCAGACATCCATGGTAGTTATGCACGTGCACCCAACAGCAGCCAGGGTTACCTGCCTAAGGCCTCCAAATGATCAAAGGAGTTAAGGTTTCTAGAAATCTCTGAGGGTGAGCCTAGTGAAGAACCAAAGTAATAGGGGATACTGAGTCTAAATCAATAACGAGACAAGGCTTCCAGTTGAGGGATTGGAACACCAGCCTAGCCAAAAAAACCTTTGAGCTGTGGGAGTCGCCAAGCAATGACTGGTGCAACTCGAGACTGATGCCTCCAGAAGGAGCCCACATCTGACACTGCCCGGAAGGCCAGGAACTAGAGGCTGGATATTCCAGAGACCTAGGTGGAGCTTGGGGAATTTTGCAAAAGAGGAAGAGGAAAAATTTTAGGAGCCATAGGGTTGTCAAGGACACCATATGAAAACGGTCCACAGGCGTAGCAGCTCACAGAGAATGAAACACAGGTCTGGCCTATGTCCTCTGCATATGTGTTATGGTGGTATAGCTTGGTATTCTTGTGGGATAGTGCGAGTTAGGGGCTGTCTCAAATTCTTGCCAGGTTTTGGGACCTCCTTCCTCTTGCTGGATTGCCTCATCAACCCTTAATATGAGAGGTGTGCCTAGTCTTACTGCAAAATGATATGCCATGTTTGGATGATGTTCCTGAGAGGCCTGCCCTTTTCTGAGAGGAAATGGAGGAAGAGCAGATCTGTGGGGAGGGGAGAAGGGGCTGGGAAGAGAGGAAGGAAGGGAAAGTGCAGGTGGGATGAAATATGTGAGAGAAGACAAAGTCTTAGCATGAAAGTGGGTGGGACTTCCAGTGTCCTAAACCTAGCTGAGGAAATAAAACTGTTGCTGTCTGCTGAGAAAAGAAGAATCTTTTTTACTTTTGGAGGAACAGACATTGATAAGTTACTTATTCCACAGTGGAAGAGTACAAACAAATGTACATGTAAGTAGCGCAAATTGAACTTAGTGGTTTATAAATATGGATATGAACCTAAGAGAAAGATAGGAGGGAGAGATGTCCTTAAGCCAGATAGGATTGGGATGAGGTGGTAGGAAATGCACATGACCATGATACATTATTACATGTATAACCTTTTCAATAAATAAATGCTATAATATATACATATATATCAAAAGCTGCTTGCAAATATTTATTTATTTATTTATTTATCTATTTATTTATTTATTTATTACGATTTATTCACCTTGTATCCCAGCTGTAGCCCCCTCCCTCATCTCCTCCTAGTCCTACCGACCAGACCATCCCTTTTCTCCCCCTATGCCCTTTCCCTAGTCCACTCATAGGGGAGGTCCTCCTCCCCTTCTATCTAATGCTTCCTTACCAGGTCTCATCAGGGCTAGCTGCATCATCTTCCTCTGTGGCCTGGCAAGGCTATACTCTCCAGGAGGAAGTAATCAAAGAGCTGGCCACTGAGTTCATGTCAGAGACAGTTCCTATTCCCATTACTTGGAAACCATTTCAAAACCAAGTAGCCTGTGGGCTTTCTCTGAACAGAGGTCTAGGTCTTCACCATTCATGATGTATGGTTGGAATACTGATCTCTGCAGGCAAGCCCGGGCCCAGGTTTTTTGGATCTGTTGGTCTCCTTGTGTAGTTCCTGTGAATATTTTAAATGTTTTCTACCAAAGATAGTTCAGCTAGAAATCTTTGCTAGTCATTCATGTAAATGTACCCAATTATGCTGCATGAAGGCCAAATGCTTAAATAACTGTGTCATCAAACCTCCATTTTATTTTTATGTTTATGAGCTAGATTGACCACAATAGTTACTATCAGAAATTAGGTTTACATGAAAGTACTTATTTTCTTTTTTTTTAATTTTTTTAATTACACTTTATTCACTTTGTATCCCCCAATAAGCTCTTCCCTCCTTCCCTCCCAATCCCACCCTCCCATCCCCTTCTTCATGCATGCCCCTCCCAAAGTCCACTGATAGGGGAGGTCCTCCTCTCCTTTCTTCTGATCCTAGTCTATCAGATCTCATCAGGAGTGGCTGCATTGTCATCTTCTGTGGCCTGGGAAGGCTGCTCCCCCTCAGAGGGAGGTGATCAAAGAGCAGGCCAATCAGATTATGTCAGAGGCAGCCCTCTTTCCATTACTATGTAACCCACTTAGACACTGAATTGCCATGGGCTACATTTGTGCAGGGGTTCTAGGAACCAAATAGAAGACACAGAAGAAACCCACAAACCTATAGGCTTATTTGATTTTTGACAAAGAACCCAAACCATTCAATGGAAAAGACAGCATCTTCAACAAATGGTGCTGGTCCAACTGGATATCTACATGCAAAAAATTAAAATAGATCGATATTTATCACCCTGCACAAAACTAAAGTCCAAGTGGATCAAAGACCTCAACATAAAACCAGAAACACTAAATCAATGAGAAGAAATGGTGGAGAAGGGCCTAGAACTCATTGGCACAGGAGACAACTTCCTGAACAGAACACCAACAGCACAGGCTCTAAGAGCAACAATCAATAAATGGTACCCCATGAAACTGAAAAGCTTCTGTAAAGCAAAGGACATCGTCATCAAAACAAAACGACTGCCTGCAGATTGGGAAAGAATCTTCACCAAACCTTTATCTGACAGAGGACTAATATCCAGTATATATAAAGAACTAAAGAAGCTAAAAATCAGCAAAACAAGTAATCCAATTAAAAAATTGGGGAACAGAGCTAAACAGAGAATTCTCTGTAGAGGAATATCGAATGGCAGAGAAACACTTAAAGAAATGCTCAATGTCATTAGCCATTAGGGAAATGCAAATCAAAACCACCCTTAGATTTCACCTTACACCCATTAGAATGTCCAAGATGAAAAACTCAAGTGACAACACATGCTGAAGAGGTTGTGGAGAAAGGGGAAGCCTCCTCCACTGCTGGTGGGAATGTAAACTGGTACAACCACTTTGGAAATCTATCTGGCGCTTTCTCAGACAATTAGGAATAGTGCTTCCTCAAGACCA